>NC_048300.1:15526224-15758370 GCF_013100865.1 Trachemys scripta elegans
ACCCCCAAAAACAAAGAGCACAAACAAAAGCCTTCCCCCCACTAAGATTTGAAAGTATCTTGTCCCCTTATTGGTCCTATGGGTCAGGTGTCAGCCAGGTTACCTGAGCTTCTTAACCCTTTACAGGTAAAAGGATTTTGGAGTCTCTGGCCAGGAGGGATTTTATAGTACTGTACACAGGAGGGCTGTTACCCTTCCCTCTATAGTTATGACAAGCTCAAACCTTCAAAGTGTCTGGCCAGCAGCAGGACATTCGCACTTCAGGGGAGGAGTGTGTGTGGCAGTGACATCACAAAGGCCTTTTGCAGGACCTCAGCCTATTGGTCAAAGGTGGTGGGGAGGTGGTGACCTCACAGAGAGATGCTGACATCAGCCAGGCAGGATAGGGGCGCAGGGCCAGGGAAACCTCAGAGACCCCTGTGGCTTTGCTTCAGCAAGTCTCCTTCTCGAGGTCTCTCTTTGAGGACTCAGAGAGTATTAGCGTTCACGTACATGAGTGCGATGAGGAGCCTCTTTTGAGCTTTCTCCTTTCCTTTTACTGATTTTACTAGAAAACAGACGTCCCTGTTTACAAGGTAAGAGTCTCTGAGAGGTTTGGAACCTGTTCAGTCTGATCCACCTGGTGCCAGCCGAATTCTAGGCATGGAAAGCAGTAGTTGAAGGTGGCAGAATTTTATTCCCCACCTGGGATTTTGTCCCATACAATCACTGGGGACATTAGGGTTTGTCCTTTCCGTTTTACCTTTTCCTCCATCCCTCCTTCCTTTCTCTTCATCTCTTCCTTCTTTTGTCCTTTCTCCTACTTCCCTCCCACCACCAGGAGGGATGAGGCGGGCTGGCTCCAACTGGCTGTAGGATCTGCTGCTGCAGGGGCTGTGGGTTAGGAGTGTTCTTCTTGGGGACACAGAGCAGAGAATGAGTTTGGCTGGAGTCAAGTTCTTCTTGTCCTGGTTAATTGGTGACTGGGCTTTTAAGGGGACCATGCTCCAGGTTCATGCATTCCTGTCATCCTGGAGCAGCTGGGGAAGCAAGTCCTCATGGAGGGCCCTGCCCATATCCCTGTTCTCCAGGCTCCCTGGGGGCAGAGGAAATTAAGGGTCTAGCTCTAGCTTCTATCCTCTAGCATCTCCTGCAGAGGCGCTGAGGGGAAAAAGAGAGTCCTTGACCCACGGGGCACTGGGAGCTGGCAGGAAAATGCTGGTGGAGTCCCCTCTACCTCTCCCTTCCATTAGAACTGAGCAGAATTCCCCAGGATGGGTCACCACGTGGCACTGCTGGCTCTGTTGATCAGTGACCCAGCCAAGGACATCAGCCGGCAGGGCAGGGAGGGGGTTTACCGGCTCTACCAGCTGCTGCTGCACCAGAGGGGTAAGGAACCCAGCTGGGAAATGGCACCCGATAGAAGAGTGAGACTGGGACCCCAGCCAATTTCTCTCAGACTGGAGCAGGGAAAGAACTACATTTCCCAGCATTCCCTTGGCCACTACCAACAGGAAAGAGGGGGAGGGAGTGAGGAAGCTGAGACCTCATGCTGAAGCTGCTGTGAATGGAGAGCTGCGCTGTGAGTAGGGATTCCATATTTTAACATTCCATGGGGAGGGAGGGTAGCCCCACCCTGCCCCCATCCACTCCCTCCGACGGCCCCCCCACAGAAACCCCATCCCATCCAACCCCCTGCTCCCTGTCCCCTGATCACCCCTCCCGGGACCACTGCCCCAACTGCCCCGCAGGCCTCCACCCCCTATCTAAGCCCCACTGGTCCTTGTACCCAACTTCCCCCTTCCTGAGACCCCCCCCAACTTCCCCTCTAGGACCCCACCCCCTACCTGTCCCCTGACAACTCCCTGGGACTCCCATGACTATCCAACTGCTGCCTGTCCCCTAACTGCCCCCCCAAACCCCTGACCCATCTAACCCCCCCCTTCTCCCTGCCCCTGACTGCCCCCTCGAACCTCTGCCCCATCCAATCCCCCCTGCTCCCTGTCCCTTTACTGTCCCCCCGGAACTCCCTACCCCTTCTCCAACCCCCCAACCCCCTTACCGTGCCACTCCGACTAGCTTGTCTGGCTTCGTGCAGCGGCAGACACGCTGCTGCATACATGCTGCCGTGCTCCCCTGCGGAGCCACAGGCTCCCCCTCCTGCCCAGCACCTGCCTTTCAGATTTGAACACCTCAAAATTCAGGAGTGCTCAAGCTCAGTTTGGGCAGCTGTTACTTCATTTCTCCCAAATCAAATATACTGATCCACTGTAACTTGCTGTGGAAAAAGTAGGATAAAATTGAGCAAGAAATGCTTCTCAGTGGTTATTAGGACTGGAATTGCTATTTTCAACAGCCATTGCCTTTTGTTTGTTTGTTTAAAAGGAAGACAGTGATATTGCACTGGGAAATTTCCCATAGAAAGAAAGAGTGGAACAAAAGAATAATAAAGGCACCTCAACTTTTCCTCATTTATATAGGACAGTCTTATAATATGCATCCAGATATCCTCCAATCACACAAGCTGAAAATTGATCCACTTTACTGCAGTTCTGTAACCATGTGGGAACCAATCCTGTCTGTGTTCTGTGCACATCTAAAATTCCTGCTGAATGACCTGCCGTGGGACCGAGTTACCAGTGACCCAGTTCTGCAGTGGAAGGAGGGTGCAGGTGGAGTGGGTGATCCCAGGGCTGGGGCAGCAGGAGGTGTGTGTGTGGGTGGGTGGGGCAATGGTGGGGCGGGTAGGGGGAACCCAGAGCTGTGGCAGCAGGGTGTGTGTGTGGGTGAGCCGAGGGCTGGGGCAGCAAGGGGGTGTGGGTCAGGGGGGTGGGAGCCCAGGGCTGGGGAGGCAGGGGGTGCGGGTGGTGGGGGAGAGCCCAGGGTTGGGGTGGGAGGGGGGTGCGGCGAGGAGCCCAGGGCTGGGACGGGGGGCAGCCAAAATTTTTTTTGCTTGGGGCGGCAAAAAACCTAGAGCCGGCCCTGCCCCTAGTTTGATATTGGGGCACTGGGTCAGTGCTAGAACCTAGGGGCAAAATCGTTATCCCATTAACATCAATGACAAAACTTCTATGAGTGAGGTCAAGGTTTTTCACCCATGTGTGAAGCCACCCTATCTTGTTTAGCTTGTGTGATCTAGCAGGTTTTCAGCTCGAGGCAGTAGTGCTATAAACTACATTTTAAATATGTTTCACAAGTCCTACGTACACCGAATGGGAAACTTACATGAATCATATTTACTGGGTAGAACTATAAATGAAGTAATGAATAGCAAGAGGAAGAGAACGAGTCAGTGTAAAACCTAAATGAAAACGTGAGGAGGTTGTGCAGCTGGGGAATCTTTCATGAGACTCATGCTAATGAGCTGCTAATGGCATCTATAATTCTGGCAAATGTAAATCTGCCCCCCAAAAGTCTGTGATAAAGAAGCCAGACAAATCTGAATTCTTAACTAGAAAACCAGGAAGACTGCTTAAGATAGCAAGGGGCAAAGGGAATGTAGTTGCACAGGCATTACTGTTGGTTATTCAGTGCCACACATGTGCATGGTGCCTTGCAGACAGTTAAAAACATGGTGGTGTCACACTCCAGGAGCTTACCATCTGAGGCCTTGGTTTTGCAAAGAGTTGGGTATGTGCGTTTCTTTAAATACACGTGGATGTCTTTGCAAGATTGTGGCTTTAAGGCTCCAGTTCTGCTCTCTTTTTGAAGGCAAAACTCTCACTGACGTCAAAGGGAGAAGGATCAGGCCATTATTACACATAACACAGCGATTGATGACAATAGACAAAGAAAAGGGGATGGGAGGATGACGGCTATAACAGTGGCCCAGCATAGCATATTCTTATATAAATATAGGACTGAACTCACCCCGGTGTAACTCCAATGAAGGCAATGCAGTTGCACTAGGGATGCAAATAACCAACAGAGTTTCTAGCTCTAGGCAGTTATTGGAAATGGTGTCCTTGAATAGAAACTGAGATGTTCCTAGTCTCCAGAAGAGAAGAATGAGGGGGGATTTGATAGCTGCTTTCAACTACCTGAGGCGGGGTTCCAAAGAGGATGGAGCTCGGCTGTTCTCAGTGGTGGCAGATGACAGAACAAGGAGCAATGGTCTCAAGTTGCAGTGGGGGAGGTCTAGGTTGGATATTAGGAAACACTATTTCACTAGGAGGGTGGTGAAGCACTGGAATGCGTTACCTAGGGAGGTGGTGGAGTCTCCTTCCTTAGAGGTTTTTAAGGTCAGGCTTGACAAAGCCCTGGCTGGGATGATTTAGTTGGGAATTGGTCCTGCTTTGAGCAGGTGGTTGGACTAGATGACCTCCTGAGGTCCCTTCCAACCCTGATATTCTATGATTCTATGTTACGATTTACGAGTAACTTGCTCTTATGACCTCTGCATAAAGAAAAAGGTGCAATATTACAAAATAATTCTAAGAGAAAGAAATAACCTGATGCCTAATTTTAAAAAAATCTATAATTGATATTTGAAGAAACAGCCTTAAATTGTTAAACAGCCTAGATGATAAAACCATTAACATTTTTAGACCAGCATGAGTCAGTCTTTGGAGTTAAATGTGAACGTGCTAATAATTGAAAACGTGAAAATGTTTTAATTAAAATAATGAAACGAGTATTAAAATGGGGGCTGGATGCTGCAAAGCCTGACTTGCATGATGAAGGCTTACCCTGGCGTGCAGTCCCATCAGGCCTGATTCTGGGCTTGCTTACGATGTGTAAAACACATTGACTGCAGTGGCGTTAAATCCTGGTTTATAGCGCTGTCCAAGACATCCATCAAAGTGAAAAGCTTATTCCTGTGATCCAGGCTGTGCGTGGCTGGTGCGCCAATTCCTGAATAGAAAAGAGTGAATAAAATAAGAGGTTTTTTTTAAAGTTCAGCTGAACTTTGCCATGAAAGGCACAGCATGGAAAAAATATCTAGGCTGCCTTTGGCTTTGTGGACTGATGGTGGTGCTGGATTGCTGCTCATGTTCTTACTGCTGACGTGTGGTTTATTTATTTATTTTTTTGGCACACAAGTGGTTTTCTGTTAGTCAGGAGTTAACAGACCTGGGCTGCATGTTTTGCCAATCAGTGTCTTTATTAAGTATATGCTGAAAGAGTTTCTTTGGATGCCTGTAAACAGCAGGAGTTGGTGGAGTGCGCTTCGATAAACATGTCAATGTAGTTGTTGAATTTGGATGTGAAGACACGTCTGAGTTAAGCTGATATCTTTCCATCATGGAAAACTCAGAGCGTAAAACTGCAGCCCTCCGGTGCATGGGGCTCTCCTGGCAGTCAGTGGGAGTTCTGTGTGTGGATGGCAACAGGACTGACTCTAAGTTATTGATGGAGGGTTATTTTGTGTGGCCCTGCTCAGCAGTTTTAAATTCCTCTCTGGATAGAGGGAGCAGCTGCCAACATTCTCCTGGCTGTTTTGAAATGGACTGAGGCCAGGGGGAGGATCAGAAGAGCTGGCTTTCAAAACGAAAACTGTGTTTTCTCTGTGTTGAGCCTGACCCCACTCAGGACTGTCTTTCTGTGTGACAAGCAGGACTTTCTGAGCATAACACGCCAGACTTTGCACTGTATTTGACTGTTTCACAATTTACCACCAGTGCAAGCCAATGGTAAAGCTGGTATAGATGGAGCACAGGAGGCGCCTTAGGTGGCATACATCTTCCAGACTGGCTCCTACACCAACCCCAGCCTCCTGCAATCAGTGTGGGGGATCTGGCCATGTTGTCTCTGTACCCCGACGATCTCCAGCTGTTGATCAGCTCTTTGAAGCTGTTAGCAGCTGCAGGAATATAAAGCAGCCTCTAGTCTGCTCTAAATTACATTTAGGGACTGGAC
The DNA here is from genome assembly GCF_013100865.1 of Trachemys scripta elegans. Lineage (NCBI taxonomy): Eukaryota > Metazoa > Chordata > Testudines > Emydidae > Trachemys > Trachemys scripta. Next base: position 15,532,063 of record NC_048300.1, read on the forward strand.
CAGCACATAGATGGCCCAGAATCGCAGGTGGAGGGGCACAAAGGCCATTTTAGCACAACCCCATACCCCCAAGCTCCACAGAGTGCTCATCAACCACAGCTATTAGGTGTTCTGACACCTCCGGTTGTTTAAATGTACAACGGCCCATGTACGTGGAGCATGAAAGGGGGAGAAAGATCAGATGTGATGAAGCACGATCCATAATGTAGTTGTGATGTGGTAAAGGTCCTTAACCGTATGGTCATGTGTGATCACTGTCATGTGTGATCACGCTCTAGTTTAGCTAATCCCAATACACCAGTCTGAATCCCAGTTTATTATTTGTTGTTAGTGGCAGTTACAGGAAAGGTTTAGCATTTTGGATTACAACGTGTTGCAGATCAGGAGTGAGATACATTGGGAGAGCGTTGTTCAAAAGCTGGCTGTGTGCTGGCACACTATGCTTGGCTTTAGCCATTGCAATCTGTCCTTAACTTCATGAGCACCAAATTTGCCACCCACACAAATTAACATAAAAGTGAATAAGGATGAGAATTGAGATCAGGAAGAATAACAGTGGATCAGACCCCAAGTGACTCCACATAATGTGACCTGGAACTTGGGATCAAGACACTTTTATTTCTCCTGTGGCTCTCCCGCTATTGGTACAAACAATCAAGACAAATGCATAGTTTACAAAGAAACTGACTGTGTATTAAAGGCCAGATTTCCATAAAATAGAGGCATGTGCAGCTATGTGCACAGATCTGGTATTTGCATCAGCAAATGGTCACAGCTAATCAAATGCATGCAAAATTACCACATCTGCCTATGCAGTTAAATGGTTAAAACGATGGGGAAACTGATTCTTAAAATCTCTCCTCAGGCTTGTGTGCTCACCAGTCTAAGATACGTTCTTCTTTGATGACTTAGGTTCAAAGTCACCGAGTGACAATATCTGAGTCAGTAACCCTGCTCAGCTGCTGCTGTGATTGCATTACAGGGTCAAGAAGGATGTTCCAAGGTGTGGCGAGAAAAGGTAGAATCTCTCTTTTGTAAATAAGAATCCAGGGGAGCAACATGGCAAGTGGAATTGGCAATGGTAGGACACAAGCGGGGAAATAGACCACAGCTACAGGGCAGCATTCATAGTACCTGCTATGGGAAGTTCAGGAGACAAACCTAGGCACAGTTGGAAAAGTGAATAGATTAGACCAAATTAGAGATGAGGTTCCTGCAGAACAGAGCTGTGCACACAGCCTCAAGGTGGGGATTTAGTGCCAGATTTTCAAATGCATTTAGATGCCTAACCTGCTTAGGGGCTTTTGAAAATCCCACTAGGCAACATCTACATCTTTAGGTGCCTAAATAACTGAAAATCTGGCCCTTAATCTGCACAGAGACTGAGTGAGGCTGCTGCTTTGTGTGTGCTGTGGAATTCGTATTTATCTGTGTCTTGTTGACTTTTAATGCCATTTCTTAGATTTTACTGAAACAATGCACAAGATTCCATTCCCGAGCTAAAGAAATACTTTGGTTTTCTGCCTCTCATTATATCTGATTTGCTGTGGGTGGGTAACATTCTTTTCTATTTAACCAATGATACTTCATCTTTTAAGCAAGTGAGACCATGGAAATATTTACATTTTTCTATGGCACTTGGTCTGTACATAGCCAACATTATGTGTTCCTTTCATTTTTTTGCTAGTTAAAAGTAAATTGATGGAATTCCAATTCAGTGGTAATAAGGCTTTTTAAATGGTAAAGGGTTTGTTTGTTTTGCTTGTTTGTTCAAAATAGCTGTAGTGAAGGGACTGTGACATGTAGTTGAATAGAAGTGTCATTTGATCATAATGAAGTTTCTTGTCCAGCATTCCGTCCCACATGAGAGCTAGTGTACTGAAGTCACATGTCCGTACGCAGTATCAGACAACAGGAGGTGAAGTGAACTGAAGGCACAGTAAACTGTTTAATATCACCATTATTTGTATGAGAAGTGCTGGCTTAGACAAATGTGATGCGCATGTAATAGATGTATTTGGTTTCAGAGAGATGAAGTAGGTGAGGTAATATCTTTGATTAGACCAATTTCTTGAAAGCTTGTCTCTCTCACCAACAGAAGTTGGCCCAATCAAAGATATTACCTCACTCATCTTGTCTCTAATAGCCTGGGACAGTGGGCCTGACATGGCTCCAACAACACTGAATACTTACTTGGCTTCAGACAGCTTACTAAAGTCACTGATACAGCAATGGTTTTGATTCATATCACTAGTACTGGTACTTCAGGTTGTTAGGAGTGGTATTATAAGCTTGTCCTTCCTACCCTAGGGCCTGATTGTTCCTACCTTCCAATCAGCCGAGTGTACGTGAGTAGTCCTGTTGACAAGGCAGAATCGGGCCTTGGGGTGTGCTGAGCCTTGGTGCACCATTGCTGCTGTCTCCCATCAGTGGTCAGAGTTGTGATTACTCTTTTGATCAGGAGGCTGGGATTTGGAGCAGTTGCATTTCCAAAGTGGTTAAGAGCACATGGAACTGAATGGGAGAAAGTGAGCCCTGGCTGGTGCAGCTGACATCAGATGCCTCAATCCTGCAGTCCTTGCCAATGCATCTAGACTTGAGCTTCAAAGGCATCTTATGCAGTTTTGTCCAAATCCCATTGAAATTCAGTGGGAGTCAGGCTCCTAACTCTCATAGGATCTTTGAAAATCTTATCTGTTGTCCTTATGTCCACAAGGCCAGATTTTTAAAGTTATTTAGGCACCTAACGATACAGATAAGCAACCCCAGGCTTTAGAAAATCCCTCTAGATGCCTAACTCCAACTGAAGTGAATTTTTAAATGGAGTGATTTCTTTAGCAATAAAATTTAAATGAACTAAATACTAAACACTTGGAAGTTCAAATCCCCAAACTTTTGAAAATCCCTAAATCCCTTAAAAAAATCCGACCGCTAATCCTATTGATATTAATGAAACTACTCTTATGAGTAAAAGGGTGTAGGAATCAGGCCCTCAAACTGCTAAACGGGCATCTAGTTGACCTAAAAGTTTGTAGTTTTTCTTTTCAAAGGTTAAAAATTATAGTTTTAACCTTGTTTCTTCTTCATTCTGAGACAAAGCCTGGTGTAAAAAAAATAAATAAAATAAAACCTGTAAAGCAATGGAGAATGCACTGTGTGGCTTTTACAGAAATGTTTTCTTGTTTTTTTTTATTTTAAAACAGACACACGAGGTAACTTCAAAAGATGACCCACTAGGTACAGTGAAGAAGAGCTCTAGCGAACTAGAATGTGGTACCCAATCAGACAGCAGGTGGTGTTTTTTTGAGCTGCGACTGAATTCCACTAGAAGTTCCACTGAAATTGACATATTAAATTACTTCATGCTGATCATGTTGTGGCAATAAAGAAGAAATGAATTAAAGACGGAGCACTTTGTTATCTAGAAAGGTAAGAGTGTATTTTAATGTTACATTAATTATTACTGAATTACAATGCTGTTGAATGTTGATAAAGGCTGAACTGCTTCTTGAAATGCCGCTGCTGACAGTCTGTGGCAGGCACTTAAAATATGATTTCTGAGTCTTAAGAGAAAAAAGAATAAATTATTACTTGTGATTACAGGACTTCAGAAAAAGCTTATTCTAGTCACATCTCCTTGAACATTTGCCTGCATCCCCTCTGCTTTCCATATAGACTGCCTTTGCATGATACATGAAAGGAATGTACTCAGTCTTTTTAGTTCACAAATACTATAGATATTGTCGATGTAAGATCTGTATGAAGTCCGCCACAAAAATAAAATATAAATGGCAGCGTGTGCACACAAATCTGCAGGTCTTTCCTGATTTGTGCAAAATGGTGAATGGGGATGAAGTTCGTATGTTGCAAACCTACTGAAGCTACTGTCACTAGAAGCACCTTGCCTATGAGCCTGTATCTGATATCTCCGATTCCTAACCCCATCATGGCCTAATAAACACACTTGCCTTTTAGCGCAGATGCCTCATGCTTAACACTCAGTCTTCACATCCCGTTCCCCAGCAGAGTCTAATGGAGAAGGTGAACTGCATTGAAATGGTTATAGTCATTCGCATTTTGTATTCTTAACTTTTTGTTACTTTATAAAAATATACTCTGTTCTAGAGTTATGGAAGCCGGGTGCTTTAAAGAAGTGTATCCTCCAGTTTGCTATTTTCATTTTGTTTGAGCTGGATGAAATATTTGCTGCAAAAGAATTTGGGGAAAAATCATCTAAAGTGCCCAAGTCACTTAGGTGCCTACATTCAATTTTCAAGAGTGGCGTAAGTGTTCAAACCCTAAGTATTATTGAAAGTCAATAGGATTAGGTGTCTAAATCAAATTTTTAAATGTAGCTAGGTGCCTAGAGATGCAGATAGGCATCTAGTGGGTTATGCAAGTGAGCCTATGCATCTAATACCCCTTGTGCTTTTGAAAATCCCACTAAGTACCTATCTAAGGTGCATCTTTAGGCACCTAAATATCTTTAAAAACCTGGCCTGTAGAGATTAGGAGATTTGGCCAAGGTCACACCTCAAGTCAGTGTGAAAAGCAGGACTAGACTGTACACACCAAAGTTTGTACCTGAGATGACCAAACTCCCATAAACATTGGGGAGAGGAGTTTAATACATTACCAGTCTAGAATTTCCTGGGGAAATGTGCAAAATGATATTAGTGAGGATAGTTAGAAAATGTTCTTCAAATGCAAGACTAGATTGACATACCCCATGTAACACTGTGCAGGGGAGGAATTGTGGCTCCGGGGGGGAGGAATTTATTTCTGGCCTCTACCTAGTGTGCGGCTCAGGGCTCAGCTCTATTGGGTGTAGTGGGGAGGAGGAAGCAGAGACAAGGTTCCATCCATTCCCCACCTTTCCCTGCTCACCTACGGCAGAAGTAAGGTGATTCAGTGCCCCTGATCTTTGTGCACCCAATCCAAAGGTTCAGGTAACCCAGGCAGGAGAATAAAGGGTATTGGGGTTTATTCCCCTCTGCTCTCCTGTGTGGGCATCACATCTGAGTCAGAATTTAGAGCTTAGTGTAGAAAATATCCTCCATCTCTTGCAAAGTAGATGTGCAAACACTAATGATTAATTTTTAAACTCTCTTCAGCATCCCTTACTCCAGCATTGCATTGATGAGGCTCCTCCAGGCTGAGGATCTGGGGTGTTAGTGGTCAGGGGAAGGCAAGGCAAGAAGAGCGGTCAATCTGAAAAAGGACCCACTGTTCTAACTTGCCTGCCTGTCAGGGTAAAATTGATTTTATTACTTTTTTTCCCCCCTCCACAAGCATTTCTAGTCCTCTGAAAATCCTCACTGAGAACCTTCAAACATGGACTGACATTAATCTATTCTGTTTGTGTCCATCACCTCTTTCAGAGGGTGTTTGAAGCTTGCGAGCAGACCCTTTTAAATGAAATGATTCATTTCCCAACACTGTCCAGCCGCACAGATAGAACTGCTCTGCTGCGTCTGGATCTTAAGGTTTGTTTTTGTGGACCGGATCTCAAGCTTTGTTCCTTCCGTTGTTGTGTATGACAACAAGAGACAGTCAAATTGATTAAAACTTCTAAGTGTATTAAAAGCAAGGCTGGCTGAAAGCTTAAATCAATAGTTCTCTGAGAGACACTAGAGAAGTACTACACTTTGGGAGGCTTTGGTCAGTGAAAACCAGTGTGCTGCTGTGTCAGGCTTCAGGCACTGTTGGTGTTCTGTGATGGGGTGTGTACCCTAAATAGGCCCTGAAGGGGTTAATGTGGGCCTGAGAGGCCAGTTATGTCATCTGGCTGCACCTGGAAGGAGAGCCAGGCCTCGCTGATCACGAAGCCCTGCTGGGCAAGAGCAGGCTGGTTAGTATAAAGAGAGGAAGCCTGTAATAGAAGGGGGCTGCAGTCTGCAGTCACTCTCTGGGAGTAGAAAAGTGGTAAGGTGAAAGCCTGGCGGGAGGAGAATAAGCCCTGGGATCCTAGCCTGGATAGAGGAGGCTGGCAAGTAGCTGGGAAGACCTAAAGCAGCCACCGGGGTGGAGAAGGCTCTGGTGGTGTGCCCTGAACGTATGGTAGAACTTGGACAGCCAGGGAGAGACAGAGGGGTTCTGTGGAGAGACGGAGTATGGGGCGCGTAAGAGGCTTAAAAGGGAACCCTGAGAGAGGCTGGGTAAGAAGGAGCCCATGGAAACAGCAGCAAGGAGTGGGAGTGTGAAGGCCTTAGTAGCTGGTTTTAGTGTCCCTGGGCTGGAACCCAGAGTAGTGGGAGGCCTGGGCTCCCCTACCAGCCACTGGTAAGGTGACATGAGTCAGGAGAAGGGTACATGGACATTGGAAAGACCTGAGGCAAGGATGTGGGCCACTGGGGCCAAAGACCCTCTTGTGAGGATGTTGGACTGTTTTATGTGGATTAAATCGTGACCTGGCCAGAGGTTACAGGAAAAGGGACTACCCCAGGGATGGAGTGCCCATCGGCAGGGGGCGCCATATGGAGAGAGAGCTGCTATGCCACACCTGGCCACAAGGAGTGAGTATACTCCTTCTCATGCTCCCTTACAGTGCTGTGGCTACAATATTTAAGCCCCAGAACTGCCAGTTCCAAAAACAAGGCATAAGACCCTCAAAAGTGATTAAACTGGCTTCAAAATAATTTGATTTTACATATAATAAATATTGGGGGGGGGTTAATTTACCTTTTGGTGCTTGAGCCGTTAGGATTCTTTTTTTCAAGCTTTTCTCTGCAACTATGAAAGCTAGAAACTTCTTGTGTTTTAAATGAAAACTTGAGATTCTCACATAATAAGATGACTCCGGGAGCTGGGTTTTTAAAAAAAAACCCAACACACAATCGTACTTGTTGGTTTTTTTTTTTTTTTAAACATGGGTCCTGTGATAAGAGTTGATAACACTGATAGTCACATAAGGTCAGGCACAATCTGGCACTGAGTCAGGACTTCAAGATTTGGCCCATCGAAAATACACACTTGAGCAGAAGTTTACTGTAAAGAAGATCAATGTGAAATATTTAAATAATATACATAATTCAGAAATTGTGTCAAAAACTGTTTAATTTAGACCCTCTTCATTTAAATAATTGTGCAGGGTTCATCAAACGTGTATTGTCTCGATCTGATTTAACAAATATTTAAAGTGAAAGCAGGTTACTACTAAATACGGCTTTGGACAGCATTTTTTTAACCCCTATTGCAATCTGAGTAAGGCTATGATAGTAGGCAGAATGATGGCCTTTTTAGAGCAAAGAAGTGACACGATGTCTCACGCTTCCTCCAAATGTAATGAAGTGAAAATCCAGATGAGAGCACTCTCATGTCACTTTTATGGCGAGGGGAAGGGTACAATGCCTGCTTTTCCAGCAGCTAGAAAATCCTGCTATTACTAAATAACATCCTTTGGGCTCTAAAAGAGTCCCATCAAAACACAAAGCATGTTATTGTTTCAATGCATTAAAAATAGCATTTTTAGAGCTATCCCAATGACCTGCGGTGGCATACCAAGGCACAATTCACAATAATGCCCCCCTGCCCTGTAACCTGTGGGTGCCCTTTCCAATGCCTTGCTGCTCTAAACTTCAACCAGGACTGCTCACAAACAGCCTCCAGCATGGAAAGCACTCTCCGCTATGCGTGTGCTGCAGCCAGCCAGCCGTAGCGTGGCTCCTACCAGCCAGGGTAATGCTGCAGGGTGACCTCAACACATCCCCAGGCCCAGAGCGTCCTCCAGAAATGTATGTCCTGTACCGCCCACCCCTCTCCTGGACAGTACAAATATATTCAGTCTGTTATTCCTGTAAGGGAATAATGTGCCAGTTTGCTATTTTAAATCGAGTACTCCAATTTAAACACACCGGATTAGATAAAACAGTAAAACAAGTTTATTAACTACAAAGAGAGAGAGATTTTAAGTGAGTGCACATAATGAGGCATTAAAGTCAGAATTGGTTTTGAGAAAAATAACAATATAATACTCACTAGTATTTGCTTTGCAACTAAGATAGACTCATAGACTTTAAGGTCAGAAGGGACCATTATGATCATCTGGTCTGACCCCCTGCATGCTGCAGGCCACATAACCCTTCCCTGGACTCTGCCGTTGAAGTCCCCAATCCTGTGTTTTAGTGACTTCAATCGGCAGAGACCCTCCTGCTAGTGATCCCTGCCCCATGCTGCGGAGGGATAGTTTCTTAAGCAATCTTTCTCACCACGTGCTCCAGCAGAATACTGACCAAACTCTAAGGTCAGGACTCTTCCCCCAGACAATACTGACCAGCAAATTATGAGTTTTCAAATAATACCTTATAAGGCATACTTTGTACAAAGATGATTACAATAGTATGCGAGGTGTGAATACAGGGGTGTGTTCCATCATGCCTGGCAATGGCACTTTGCACTGCTAGGTGCTGCACTTAAGTCCCTGTTACTCTGTATGGATCACTCTGGGTTGGCAGGAGTTGGGTGCAGTGAGAGGACAACTTAGCTCCTACAGGAGGAGAAAGGGTTGCCAGACACCATTTTCCAGTCAGCAATACCTCTGGTGATCAAGAAGCAGCGTTGATGGGTGTGCAAAAGAGCCTCATCCAGTCTTCCTCAGCTAGAAGAATGGTTGTAATAGGATGCCTGCAGGCTTGGGGGGAGAACTCCAGGGTTCCCTAGGAGGAACCAGTGGGGGTCAGGAGTGGATTGAGAGAGGGCCAGACTGTTCGTGGCTGCTGCACGGATATGCAGGGGACCGGCGGGTACAAGAAGCCTCCCCATGCTGTACATTATCACATAACTGCAGTTGTCCTTGTCATGAGGCTTCCCAGTGCTTCCCTTTGGGGGCAGATTTGTGCTGTGCCTTTCAGGCACAATTGACTCCTAAATGGGGCCTGGATCCACCAACATTTCAGGCCAGTTGACAAACAGACCCCTTCAGAGCCTTTGACCTTCTTCCCCAGTCATCCAGAGAGATGCTTCCCCTGATCCCTCTCTTCTGATTGACCTCTTGATCTTCCCCTTAGATTCTTGGACCTGGTCTAAACACAGTTAAACCAGCACAAAACCCTCTTGATTAGGGGTATGAGTTTGGGTTTTTTTAAAAAACAGACAAAAAAAGAAGTTATACTGGTACAACCCCCCTAGTGAGGACACACTTACAACAGTATAAAGGTGCCTTACACCAGTACAGCTTATTCCCCTTCACATACAGGAAGAGTGATACCCATATAAGACACCTACATCTACATGGATGTAAATGCATCCACAGAACGGGGTTGGACCAGTATAACAATACCTGTATAGCTAAAGTGGTACAGGGGGTCCACGGTATATGTTGGGGTTGCATTCTTGAAAAGGTCAATGGATACTGAAACGACTGATACTGGGGAATTATTCCCCAAAGAAATAATGGCTCGCCCCGCCTCTTCCTGCCCAGTTCCGCCCCCTCCTCTGAGTGTGCGCTGTCCCCTCTCCTTCCCCTCCCTCCCAGTGCCTGCAGCAAGCCGGGGAACAGCTGTTTCGTGGTGGACGGAAAGCGCTGGGGCGAGCGCTGGCTGCCAGTGGGTGCTAAACACCCACAGAAAAGCCACACAAAAGGTGAAGCGGTGGATTTGTGGATCGGGACCGACGTGAATTCAAACACGTTCCCCTATTGATGAACGATTGGATATGCAAAACGACGGCTAAGGGGGAGACATACACCGGGGACCCCCTGCACAACTTTGTGCACAGACAAACTCTTGGTGTCTCACTGCCGGGTCAGGCCCTCCCAGACTGCTAAGCCCAAGTCCCAAAGTCCAAGAACAAATACATTCCCATTTGTCGAAGCTCTTTTAAGCAGTGAAGTAAGGAGAAATGCAGCTGTTTCATCTACCATGGGCAAGCTCATGTGAACATGCCACCCAAAACTTAGTGCTAGGTTTGTTCATCACCCAAGATACCTGAATAGAGAGCACCTTTATTTTAGTCTGAATCTTTCAAAAAAACCCAAAATACTCTAGAGCGTAAATCAGTTTGAGAGCAAAATGAATAGTAAACGAAGATAGGTCCGCAAGGGAGTAAGGGCACCTTCTCAGATGCGATTGAACAGAAATGGAGTGAGAGGCAGGCTGCTGTAGATGGTTTGTGCTGCAGAGGAGAAGGCTCTCATGCCAACAATGGTGAAACTGTGACAAGACAGACAAACTATTGAAACACAAGGTGGGCCGTTTTACATTGGATGCTGTAGAATGAATGGGGGAAATCAGTTAATTTGTCTGAGGATGGCCGTAGTTTCTGAATGTGCTGATAAGATGCCTGATGGCAAATGAGTCTACAGAGAGAATCCATATTTCTGAATCAAGCTGATGTGATAATTAATCTCTTGTGATTCTAACGGATGTCTACCGAGCAGGAGAAACAAAAGATCATGCTCTGAATGTGATTAATGCATCATTAGCTGTCAGGCCAAGAGTTTTGGAAGTGGGTAAACAAGCCTTAGGCCAGATTGGTGACTGCATCTGAGAAAATTGCAGGAGCAGAGGAGCAGGGAGATGGGGCTCAGCATTTATTTTCCATGAGCATTAGGGTGTTTTATTACTTGTCTGAAATCACTCTGCTCCCAGAATGCATAAACAGAAGGAACGGGCTTTTGATTTTTAGACCAAAGCTCAGTGACTCAGGACTCAGACTTAGTGAGGAAATTACAAGAGAGAGACAGTTGACCACAGTCTCGCACATGGGGCCCCACTCACATACAGGCTTTGTAGGAACCTGAACAGTGCTAAGTAGCTCTACCGCTGACAAAAATTGCAGATCTAGTGTCTTGCTGTACAGACTCAGGGCTTTAGAGCCTTATTGTTACAAATGGCTAATTTGAAACCATATTACATTTCTGCCATGCTGTGTGGGGTTGGGCAAAACACTTAATCTTGGTGCCTCAGTTTCCCTTTTTGTAAAAGGGGAGTTACTATTTCTTTGTAAAGAATTTTGTGATCTTTGGATGAAACGTACTGTAGATGTGCTGAATATCGATTAATTATTGCTATTATTTTGTTGGGATGAGTGTAAGCATTTATTTTTAGTTAACACAGTTTGATGCCAACTCTCTTCCTCCTCATACATAGGAGCATGGGATATTTGTTAGTGTACGTTTAGGGTGCCCAGATGGGGGGCAAAAGGGGCAGTTTGCCCCCATGTTCACCCCATTTGTAAGGGTCCCCAAAATGATGGACAGCCAGCTGAGCCAAATGTGAGTGAGAGGTTTTGCAACCTGGCACATGGGGTCCCAGCACCACTCAGGTTTGGTGCTCAGCACCGATTGTGTGGGGAGTGACTTGTCTGCCCTGGCTGGCCCAGATCCCACCGTCACTGATTAACATGGATCCAGCTTATACCAGCCAAGAATTTGGCATGTAGTGTATGAAATGTCACCACCTCTGAGATGTGCCTAGCCCTAGGAGGCCCCCAAGGAGAGAGAAGCGCCTTCCACCTCTCCCTCTGATAACAAATGAGCCAGGCACAATCTGCCACTGAATAAGGACTTTAGTATAATGTTTGAATCACTTCACTCGCTACTAAAATCTCACCAGCTCTGGAGTGAAGTATAGCCGCTGTCTAACAGTGCATAATTCATGTGCTAGGGATGGTCCTATTATTTCTGTAGCTTCATAAATGTACTCGGTACTTTACAAAACATAATCCCTTCCCTGAAAGGTTTATGATCTCGGGAACAAAGAACAAGCAGCAGTTCAGAGGCCTGATCCACAAAGATTCCCATTGAGTGCAATGGGCTTTGGCTTGGGCCCCAAGGGTCGGATGGAGATGTCAGAGGGAGCAAGAACTACATAGCAGAGCTTCCTGGAAGATATGGGTTTTAAGGAGGTAAACCCCAGGTGAGGGGTACAGGATTGGCCTTGACTAGCAACGGTAAGGTAAAAATGACCTGTGCCTTGTCTCCATTAGGATTTTTCTTAGAGATAACTATCTGGATGTAAAAAAGTTGCTGGTGCTCCATGGAGAGCAAAAGACAAGAGGTGGAATTGAGATAAATCAAAGGGTATGGAAGAAGTAATTTTACCCTTTGGATTTTAGAGTCCAAAGTATTTGCCAACATCCCTTCATGAGGTCTAAAGTGGATATATGTCTGGCAGCTCCCAGCTGTTCTAACAGCTCATCTACCCTTGGCTTTGGGTAAGCGTCGAATTTCAGTATTGCATTGGCCTTTCAATAATCATTGCAGAAGCGTTCCATGCCATCAGGCTTTGGCACAATGAGACTTCTCTATTTGCTGTGCAATTGTTCTACCACTCCCAGTGCCAAAGTCATCTGTAGTTCATCCCAAACTGTGCCCGACATTTTTATGGGGAGCAGCTGAGGAGTCGCAGAACTATCTCGATATGGCGGTGGTCTAGGTGAGCATGTCATGGTAGGGATGAAACCACAGTGGGGAATGAGATAACTAGCTGCTGCAGTTGGGCTGTCTCTTCTAGCTGCCTTTTCCCTCTGTATGGGTTTGGTCGTTTGCGTCACAGGTGCCTGAGATCCTATTGTGGGCTCCAGTAGGAAAGGAGTTATGAGGACCCCCTCATGGTCCTTCCAGGCTTTTAAAAGTTTCCCATGGTAGATCTGTTTGTTAGTTTTTTTTTTCTTTTCTCTGGGTGTCGGACCTTGCAGTCAGCATGGCCCACCTGCTTCACCACCTTAAAGGGCCCCTGCCTTTGGGCTACTAACTTGGATTCTGCTGTTCAGCAGCAATAACAACATTCATTTGCCTCTTTGAACACACATAATAGGACTTGGGGGGGGGAGGCTGCTGTGTATTTAGCAGGTTTTCTTTAGTGAATGCCCATAAAGTCTTGAGTCTCTCTTGTAGCTGGAGAACATACTGGACTACGTTTTTCACTTATGGTCCTTACTTACTCTTCCCACGTTTCTTGAAGCAGGTCTAAGATGCCTCAGGGCTCCTTGCTGTACAGGACCTCAAAAGGCGAAAACCTGGTAGAGGCTTGGGGCTCTTCCTGTATGGCAAATAGAGGGGGAAGCAGCTGGTCCCAGTGTCTGGGGTCTGAGGCTATGAATTTCTTCAGCATCCTCTTTGGAGTTTGACTAAATCATTCTGCCGGACCATCTCTCTGGGGATGGTAGATCAAAGTCCTTATTGTCTTTTCCTTTACTAGGTTTCACAGCTCTTTCATCATGCAGGATGTAAAACTAGTCCCTTCATGAGATAAAATTTCCTAGGGGATCCCTAACCGCATGAAGAGATTCATGAATTGTGCCATGGTGCTTGTGGAATGCCGGGGGATGGCCTTGGGATAGCAGGTTGCATAACTGAGGCTGACTAGAATGTCTTGGTATGCCACATTGCTCTTCTCCAGGAGTCGCATTAAGTCCATCCGTTCAAAAGGGATCCTGGCTACAGGAAGCAGGATAAGGGGTGTTTGGGGGATTCCCTTGGGCCCAGATAATTAGCACTCCAGGCATGAGGTGCAATAGTCACTGACATCTCTGCCTGTGCTGGGGCAGTAGAAACAGGTCACTAGCTGATTAAAAGTCTTCCCCCCAGTGTCCTGAACAGAGGACCTCATAGGCCAGTTATAAGACCTCTCATCTATCAACCTGTGGACCAAGAGTTGAGTTTTACCTCCCTCATCTCTCTGTCTTGCTCAGAACAGTGCACCTCTGAGCTCGAAGTGCAGCCATGCCTTAGCGGATGGGGCTGTGCCACCTTTTCATTCCCCACAGAAAGCTTAGCATCTGGTTTGCCCACTGCTCCATAACAAAGCTGGTGTCTTGTATTAGAATGCCAGGCTCCAGGGGGAACATAGTCTTGACCTTGTCAGGGGATGGGGAAGTTCAAAGTCTGCTGATGCTTCCTCCCCTATCCACCTCAATTTTGCTAATTCCAAGAGCACTTTTCTCTGTGGAACAGGGATTGCTCTATTGGGTGGCCAGTGACCCTGCTCCTTGTGAACCTTACTGAAGTGCTTCCCATCCCTCCCCTCCCCAGGATAACCAGACAGGCCAGAGTAGAGGCTAGTCCAATAGCACAATCAGCTATACCACTCTGGTAGGATAGATTTTCACATCACCTTGTACACCGTAATGATCTCCAAATAACAAACAAAGTGAATGAGAAAGGAATAACATTTTAATAAAACAAACTGGAGAGCAGCTGCAGTGAGCTACTGCACACAGCCATGTAGTGTTCCCCACCCCTATCTTCAGGGCACACTTCCAAATTCCCACACTCAGAACACAATTCCTTATGAGGCAGCATCTTTAAATTATAATCTTCTACAAACATCTCTACATCTTCTCTCTTAAAGAAAAACAAACACCCCCTGCCTCCAGGACCCATCTCCAAATTCCTATGTTCATAATACCGTCCCTTATGACAGAGTGCTCTAAATTATAATCTTCTACAAACATTTCTCTACATACACGTTGCTGGATAACAGTTTTTGTTCTGTGTTTGTACAGTACCTAGCACAATGGCAACATGGTCCATGACTGGCTCTCTTAGACAAGACTGCAGTACTACTACTAATCAATTATTATTCTCAAATGGAAGTGGCAAAGGGGGGGAGGGGGTGAGAGAGCGAGGAAGGGAGAGGGTCAATTCTTTTTTTCTTTTCCTTTTTTGTCAAGCAGGACAAAGCTTCCAAAATTAAGACTCTGCCACCTATTTTCTGTAATCAGCCAAGGGAAATATTGTGATCTAAAGCATCAAAGGTCAGGGAAATTCTCAAAATGAGGAGAAAAATCATGTTTCTAGAATCAGCATTTTTTTCCTTCAAAAGCATCAGCTGAATGATAATCTGGTTAAAATTATGCATATAAAGGCCCAGTTCCCCCATTCCATCTGCTCTGTAAGTTAGCTTAACTGGATGGCTAGAGAGTACCCTGACACAGCTTGCTGCTACAGTGCAGGGGATGCGACAGGCCTATCACAGGGAAGAGAGCACGGTGTGTTACAAGCCAGCACAAGTTGCCACAGCCTTGAGGCTTCCAGGATCAGGGCTTTAAAGGAGCTATCCTGGTTTGCTGCTGTTGAGGATCCGGCTCAGTTTTCCTTTGGATGAACGTATGTAATTGCTGTATGAGGAATAAATGCAATACACAGACAGATCTTTAATCGCTTTGTGACATGTGCTCTCGTTGTAAATTATAGGTTGAAAGAGAGTGTGTTAATTATTAGATCTGAAGATGGTGTAACCATGATAATATAATTCTACATTCTTTCAAGGTACAAGGTACAAACTAGAGATGATGGAGCTGTTCATTGAGAGTAATTTATCTGACTAACTTAACCTTTTTCTCCCGTTGGTAAAGTGTCTGCAAACAGATTTTTTGTTTTGTTTTTTACAGATTTTTTTCATAAAGCCCATTACATAATGTTGATTAATGAACACATTTGAGCCTTGGAATGTTTGCTAGTACTCTGTAGTGAGTATGCCTATGATTGGTCAACCCTGGAATTCCAGTGTTATCCGCTCTCAATTTTATCACAAGCCCCACAATATTTGGTGTGTGTTCTTGAAGCCACAGCTCCTGAAATCATGTAATTATGAGAAAATCTCAGCTTTCATTTAAAAAAAAAAAAACGGTTTCTAGCTCTCATGGTTGAAGCTTGAACATGTGACCCAAATGCACCCCAAGGCTCAAAAAGGAAAGCAAAGAACTCAAAACTTACCATTATTTTAATCTCCTGATTTCTAAGCCAGTCTCATGACTTTGGGGGGACTGACTCATGATTTTTGAACAAGTGGGGTTGGCAATGCTGGAATTCTCTCTATGTTCTATAGGTTAGGTCACCTAAATCTTGCTTCCTCTTTGTAGATTGCCTAGCTTGACTTTTACGAGGTTCTTCTGTTTCCACCCAGAACAAATTTCTTTTTGACGTTGTTTCTTGAGGCCCTGCAATCTCCTACCCCCAATGAAGTCAGTGGGGCTCTGTGCAGGTGTATGGTCCACCTGAGCATATGAATTTGCATGATTGGGGCCAAAATGATTTACAGCAACAGACCCTAAATTTGCTTTTCACAGACATGCATTTGAAGCAATGATGGGGTCTGACCGGCCAAACTGACACCCACTTTCACAATGAACAACTCTGGGAACATTGTTTCGCTATTTCACCATATTTTTAAAAAATAAACCCTGTTCCAGTGGTCTCTTGTGATAGGTAAAACGCCTCCTTGTCTAAAAGCTTCCACGTGGCTGCAGTCATTGTACCTCTTGGTGAGAGTGCCTGCAGTTCCTTCATACTGACTAAGTGTCTAGATTTTGCGTGTTTTCCTATTTCTGCCTCCATCTGAAATGAGAAAAAAATGGTTCCCTCACCTGCAGCAATAAGCCCCGAATGCAGTGGTTCTCAGAACTGTTTGCCATCATGTCCCACTTTTACCAAAGGAAAACTCAGGCCCCATTTTCATATGTTGCTGTGGACTTGTCTCTAGCACTCCTGTTGGCCACTCAGGGGAATCCTTGTTTGAGCCCTGAAGCCCAGCTGGGCACGTGAGATTTCAGCATGGCTGTGGAGATACATATAGGAAACGCCGGCAGCTATTTTCATGTGCTTATTTTCAGGACCGATAAATAAAATTTTAAGACAAGTGTTTCAGGCCCCATCAATGGCCTGATCTTTGAATTGCAGCATAGAGCTAATGAGAAGGCATCCTTACATAGCTGCCCAGCGTCTTCCTCTGGGTCAACGAACGTCAGGGCGCTCTCTCAGCCGCCTAGCATTACATTTTTTTCTGTGTTCTGCTTAAAGAACCTTTCACTTAGTCCCATTGCAGCCTTGTGTTCAGGTGTGAAAGTCCTGTAGCAGGAGGTGGGACAGTGTCACCCTAATGTGACAGAGGGTCCTGTGGCACCTTTAAGACCACGAAAGCTTATGCTCCAATACTTCTGTTAGTCTTAAAGGTGCCACAGGACCCTCTGTTGCTTTTTACAAATTCAGACTAACACGGCTACCCCTCTGATACTCTAATGTGATTTACCATTTACAATATTTTCAGTGATATTTGCTGACTAAGTATTCAGGGGGGCTAGAAGTGTGTGTGGAAGGAGAAACAGTGCCTTGGAGATGGTGGGCCTCCCCCTTCCCCACAGAGGGGAGATCTGCATGCTGATGTTGCCCTCTGTGCACACATCTAGACTGCATGATCTGTTTATATGGGACACTGTCACTTAAACTCTTAGGGCTACATTGTGTCTGTAGCGCACAACCCCTAGCTGCAGAAGTGTCTCAAGACGCCACAATTTCTCTTTCCTTCTCCTCAACTCTTGATCCAGGGTTTTAATAATTGCTGCTGGCCTGAAGCAGTCACCAGGCCTCATCCTATTCCCCACCCATTTTCAGCCCACTTGTTCTGAGGAGAAAGTAAGAAGGCACCTTAACTCTACTTTCTCCTTCACACTTAGAGCCAAGGACCAGGTTGCCTGCATAAGGATATAAGGTAGGATTCTGTGCTGTCCAGGTCACAATCTAGCTCTTAGTGTCTTTGCTTTTGTTATTGATTGGTAATTTTTATTTAAGCTTGACACATATGGAGCAAGGGATGTTATGACAATAGGCAAAAGCTAAGAGTTCCGGATTAAAACACAAGGTGAATGTATTTTGGAAATATGTATTAATAGTCCGATTTGCATAAAATCTATGGACAGGGCTGCCCATCTCTGCTAAATCTCAGCAAATGTTCTTGTTCCTCTCCTCTTATGTTAGCCCCAATTCTCTCCCATGCCATGGCCTCTATCCCACAAGCCAAGAGACTCTGGGGGGAGATTCCACTCCATTTGGGCTCTCGGGACCACAGCCTCAAAGTTATTGAGGCACTTAGCACCTACGGCTTTCAATAGGAGTTAGATACCTAAATACCTTTTAGGATCTGGTCTCAGGTACTGCAATGATGGGCACTAGTACAAAACCCTAAGGTCCAGATTTTCAAAGGTATTTAGGACCCTAGTAGGATTTTTAAAAACACTGGAGCAAGTTATGCATCTAACTCCCAGGTTCAATAGCTGCTAGAAAAACGTCACCTGTAGGAGTAAATTATTTCTATCTTATGCACGTGACCTTCATGCTTCCTTTTGAAAAATCTACTACGTGCCTAATACCTTTTGAAAATCTGGCCCTATGTGCTTGTCAATACCACTCCGATATTGACCATAGCTTTTGTTGAGTAATGGGGAGATCTCCTTCCTGTCCAGGGGCCGAGAGTGACATGTGGAAGCATTCCCGATCATCGTTTCGCGTGAAAACTGCAGCTCTTCCACACTAACGCATGTGTAGGGGATGTATGGATCTGGGCTAAAGATAACTCACTCCTCAAGCTGACACATTTGCAGCTGACTGACATTGATTTGCAATAGGCATGTCTACTGACACTGGAAAGCCCAGATCCTGCAAAACAATATGTCAAATACCTGGGTCAATTTTGATTCTTTTAAATCTCAGTCCGCATTCTAATGAGCTTCACTAGCCCTTAGAGATTAGTAGTGCAGCCGCTTCTCCAGTATATTTGTTTCAATACACTGTACCCATCTGGTCTGTTGGAATAGGAATTAAGAAGGCACAGGGGCTTGCAGTATTACTTAAGGACTGCACAGACTGCAGGTTCCTGGATTATTTATACAATTTTGTCTGGCTCTCTTACACCTATATCTCAAAAATGCATCTTAGTGCAATACGGCCCTTAATGGCAAGCCAAGTTTTTTCTAAAACACAATTTTCCTAAAGCCCCAATACTTTCATTCCTTTGTTCTGATTTATTTACTCTTGCCTAACTAAGCACATCTACTAGGCAGCAGCGTACAAAAACAAAAAACACCCAGTACCATGTACATCAGGATTAACACACAAGGTCTATTATATTAAGCCACTCGGCATTGAACTAACTCATCTTTAATTTATTAGCTTCATTGGAATAGAAATTCTGACCGAAAAGTAAGCATTGTGTATATTAATGTTCAGGTTGTGATACAAAACAGTGAAAGCTACTGTAGGAAATTCAAAGTTTAAGCCTGATTGTACGTCTGGAAAAGGAGATGGGAAGATTGGAAAACCAGATCACATTTTTAAAAAAGGTTTCCCTAGCTGTGTTTTGCCAAGATTTTCAGCAGTGACTAGTGATTTTGGAGCCCACAATTACTTGGGTGCCCAACTTGAGACATGCTTAAAGTGGCCTGTTTTTAGGGTGACCAGATGTCCCTATTTTATAGGGACAGTCCCGATATTTGGGGATTTTTCTTAGATAGGCACCTATTACCCCCCCCACCACTGTCCCAATTTTTCACACTTGCTATCTGGTCACCCTGCCTGGTTTTCAGAGGATGGGTGCTCAGCTCTTTCTGAAAATCAGGCTCTCTTCAGCTGTCTCAAGTTGTGCATCAAACAACTGAGGCACCCAAAATCACTTCTCATTGTTTTATAATCTTGGCCTTTACAAAAAAGACCTTAGAAAAAAATGAAATGGAAAACTTTCACCGGTTCTGCTATTTGCTTACTCATTGCACTTGGTACTCAGCTTCAACAATTAAAATGGACTCATCAGTTTCACCAGTTCTCGCATCCATTAGCACAACACTGCAAGGCTTGGCTTGCAGATCGCTGCAACAGAGCTATATTGATTTAGAGCAGCTGAGGATTTGATCCACTGGGTGCACAAAGAATGCAGAATCTGGCCCAGAGCAGGGGAATGCTTAAATCCAGACGTGCCTGTTTTGTATTCTTGCTTTTAATTTTATGGGGGAAAATACCTATTAATATTGTGGCTTGTAAAACTCCCTCTCTCTTCCCCATTTCCTTTATTTTTTCTTAAAACCTAAACAGGAAAGAATCAAGATTCTGATCTATAAATAATACACACAGTGGCAGTGTTCAAAAACTGAGCTCATCCCTGGTTTTCCCTCCCCACCCCCTGCTCAGATTATTTTCAAACATCACCGGTAGCAGAAACTGTACCCCAGAGACTGCTGCTTGGTACTGCTGGCTTTACAACATGCTCTGTAAACACAGTTGTAACATGGAATCCTGTTGTGTGGATGCAAATCATGTTACAATTGGAGCTGTGGGGAGAACCTTTAGAAAGGAAACCTGCTGTGACATGCCTGGGTTTGGATTTCATTACAAACCTGGGGACTGATCCTGAGAAGTCCTGAGGACCCACAATTCATAATTTTAACACAGGTCCTTTGAGGAACATGCCTATAAATTTGGGCCAAGTTCACTGAGGTCCACAGAAGGTTCAGGTACCTAAACCAAGTTTTGAGAGAACGTGGACCAGTGTATGGGTTTGAGTGGACAACATGCAAAATGTTGACCTAAAACTGTCAACGCTTTAAGATTTGGGCTGAGTTTCACTTCGGCTGAAATGACCCTTTGACTTCAGAAATTCTGAAACATCAAGGAAATGGAAACAGCATGGCTGCCAACATGATTCATTAATATGATTATAACGCTGTCTAGCCCCATCCATAAAGGCAAAATCAAAATATAATATAAAATGGTCAGGCCTTTGCTTTGATTAAGCTCAGAGCATAAACACTGTAAATTTTATATCATAGATAAGGCCTCTTTACAATCATATTTGGCCATAACTTTATTTGAAAACAATTTTAAACATTGTTTCAAGACCTAGAGGGGCAGAGTCTAAATCGGTTTGCTTGGTGCCAAAGTCTAAATGGGATATTATTTTAGACCAGTGTGTGTGTGTCCGGGTTTGGAAGCTAATTTAAAAGGCAAACTCCGTTCTAGATAGGAAAGAATACTGATGTTTTCTTTGTTTGAAAACTGCTCTCCTGAAAACTTTCCACAGAAAGTTATGAGTACACTTCTGTTCCGTTAGAAAACAGGAAATGTGTTTCAACCCGGGAGTGAACTTGATTTTAAGGAAATGTACTTTATGTGATGGCTCTTGGATTCTAAAATGCTACAGAGAGTCATCGAGTGGCACTTCCAATACGTCATAATTAAGTTGTTAAAGTTTTGCCCTCTTTCAAAATTAAAATGATTAAAAAAAAAAAACAGGATGTAAAGTCAGCTTAGTGCTCTATTTCAGATCACAGGAGCATTTTTAACCTAAATACCTTTTCTTTACAGTTTCAAACCCAACCAGTCTATATTCCTATAACCTAATGTTTCTTAAGATCAAATACAATTAAATATCCTTCAGCCAAAAACTAGATCTGCAGTGAGGGCTAGCTTTTCAGGCTGTAATAATGGCATGTAGGTGCAAATCCTGTTCCCATGGTTATGCTCATACAGGTCCCTGGGCAGTGAAACCAATGTAATTCAGCTATGGGGCGAGGGGCACGGTTTGGCGGGCTGTGCAGGGGGTATATGCAAGCTCTACTCTGCAGAGGCTCCCTTCATATCCGTGGAGGGGGGAGAGGGGTACATGGAGGCCAGGTGAAGCTGTGAGATTTGCTGCTACACAGCGCCCCAATCCTTCTACCCACAGAGTGGATATAGTTGGGCCACAGAGATACTGCCAGCCTGATGGGGGAGGATTTATTCCCCCAGCTCCCTCACAGAGACTTCTAGGAAGTAGCTTGGTATTTGGGCTGGGTGGTGGGTGGGAAAACTTAGCCCGTTAAGCATTTTACCCCAGGTTTACTTAGAGATAGGTGGTAGGGAGAGCCTAAGGGGGGGGGGAAAGCCCACAGTAGGTGGTGTCCACTAGCTACTCCGCATTAACTCCCGCCGCGAATACTCTACCTGTGCACTAACAGTTCCTTTGTGTGCATTAGCGTAATGCACTTTGGCCATGTACTAAGCTATACCGCCGGCGGGCGCTCTTACTGGGCAGTAAGAATGCTCATGGGGCAGTTAGGGTGGAGTAGCTAGTGTGCTTTAAATGTGCATCCTAGCTTCTTGCACACTAATTTCCCTGTGTAGACAAGCCCTAAACAAGAACATGTCCAGTCTCTGGTATAAATGAGAGGAGCCCTGAGGCTACATAATCTCTCTTCTAGTTTCCAGGGTTGGACAGGGGTCTTTGAAAGCAGAGAACAGCTGTAGTGCAGTGCACTGACGAGCCCCCCAAACTGCCCCCTGTACTGGGAACCGGGAGCAGGGTTAGTGTGTAGAGCCCCAACACCAAGACTACACTAGTGATAAATGACTTGGTGTACCTCTGTGCCGGAGGCATTCTCAGGGCCATTTCTTCCCCTTTATGCTGCCAACAAAGAATGGCCTTAGTGAAACTTGTGCACTTTGTCAGGGTTATGGGGTTAGTGGATTAGGTCAGTGTGGCAACCTATCATGACTGCTATTAAAGCAATCACCCTGTCCATTTTCTCCTTCACCACTTCACAGAAAACAGCCTCATGGGTGTGAGGAAAAGGGAAAACACCAAGTGGCCCTATGCTGATCTACATTAGCTGAGGGTGCGGTCCCTTAATGTATTTTCTCATGGAGAGTTGAGAGACAGAGCAAAAGTGCGGGCAAGGAGCAGAGGCCAAGGACTACACTTTTCAGACTGTCAGAGGACTAAGTGTGCCATAGTTACACGTTTGACAAGCCATATTCAATCTGTGTGCAGAAAAAAGGAACCTGAGAGTAAACCCCATCAGAGTCATATATTCTGTGATTATCAAGGAGCCACAGTTCTGGGACTCCAGCAACAAGAGCCTTCTAAACCACCACTAGAGACACAAGTATTAGCCATGGATCAGTCTATTGCTACTGTTCCCAGAATAGCTAGTCAGTATTGTATATCAGTTTCCTAAGCACACTGCAGTACAAAAGGCACATTAGGAGCAAGTCTGATCACATAGCCCACTTCTTGTCTGTATCAGGTGCCACTGGTTGCACACACTCCCATCAGACCATGAGCAGTCAATCTGTCAACAAATCATAAAATCGAGTCATGTCATTCCACTGCTATGAGGGCTGTCTGTAATGATGGTAAATACAAAATCTCAGATGTGATCATCTGATACCCAGGATCCCTTGACCTGGACATTCTCCTCCAATCTCCCTTATGCAGTCATTCACGTGCAAAATGGTCTGTCATCACAGGAGGCTGGCTGTAAGTTCATTGTTAACTAAGAGATGTGATATTTCCCTCTTTGGATGACAAGCTAAGGTATTCACATTCATAGTTTGCAGGTGACAGCAATTGCGTCTTGTGAGACTGGTTAATAACTTTTGCTAGCCCAATTAGGCCTGGTCTATACTATGAGTTTAGTTCGAATTTAGCAGCGTTAAATCGAATTAACCCTGCACCCGTCCACACAACGAAGCCATTTACTTCGACATAAAGGGCTCTTAAAATCAATTTCTGTACTCCTCCTCGATGAGGGGAGTAGCGCCGAAATCAACATTGCCATTTCGAATTAGGGTTAGTGTGGCCGCAATTCAACGGTATTGGCCTCCGGGAGCTATCCCACAGTGCGCCATTGTGACCGCTCTGGACAGCAATCTGAACTCGGATGCACTGGCCAGGTAGACAGGAAAAGCCCCGTGAACTTTTGAATTTCATTTCCTGTTTGCCCAGCGTGGAGCGCTGATCAGCACAGGTGACCATGCAGAGCTTATCAGCACAGTCAGAATCAAAAAAGAGCTCCAGCATGGACCATACGGGAGATACTGAATCTGACCTCTGTATGGGGAGATGAATCTGTTCTATCAGAACTCCGTTCCAAAAGACGAAATGCCAAAACATTTGAAAAAATCTCCAAGGCCATGATGGACAGAGCCCACATCAGGGACTCAATACAGTGCTGCGTGAAACTTAAGGAGCTGAGACAAGCGTATCAAAAAGCCAAAGAATCAAATGGACGCTCACGGAGGGAGGGGCGACTGATGACTGAGCTATCCCACAGTTCCCGCACTCTCCGAAAACCATTTGAATTCTGGGTCGAGCTCCCTGAAGAGTCAAAAACATTGTCGCAGGTGGTTCAGGGTATATGTTGTCAGCCCCCTCCTCCCCCCCCTTGAAAGCAAAGGGAAAAAAATAGTTTCTTGTCTTTTTTCACTGTCGCCGTATGTCTACTGGATGCTGCTGGCAGACACGGTGCTGCAGCGCTACACAGCAGCATTCCCTTGCCTTGCCTTGCAGACGGCAGATGATGCAGTATGACTGGTAATCATCATCGTCGTCCCAGGGCTGCTCCTGGCTGGCCTCTGTGAGGTCAGTTGGGGGCACCTGGGCAGACATGGGTGCTCCTGGCTGGCTTTGATGAGGTCGGTCGGGGGCGCCTGTACAAAAATGGGAATGACTCCAGGTCATTCTCTTATTTAAGTTTTGTCTAATGGAGATTCAGTCCTGCCTGCAATATCATGCCAGCTGGAGGCTTCTGCCTCAGGCTGCTCTCCCAGTCAGCAGCACCGCGCGGTTGCACCTACCCCTTGCTCCCAGGGCTAACAATCAGATACTTAGACCTCTACATTTTGCTGCAAATAAAAAAATAAAGCTGCCGTTTAGAACTGTCCCCCAACATACATATCCTGGGACATTTTGTATTTTACCAGGGTCAATCAAAGGCCCACACACAAATGGAGATTCAGTCCTGCCTGTGCTTCTATCCTAGTGCTTATCACAGATTCCCATTTTCAGCTATAGGCTGAGCAAATGCAGAATGGTGGTTCACTCGACTTCACTGTAAGCCAACTGCCCTCCCCTCCCCCCTTTGATCTCTGCTTGCAGAGGCAATAAAGTCAGTGTTGTTTCAAATTCATGCATTCTTTATTACTTCATCACACAAATGGGGAGATAACTGCCAAGGTAGCCCGGGAGGGGTGGGGAGGAGGGAAGCAACGGGTGGGGTTGTTGTAGGGGCAATCCCTAGAATGGCATGCAGCTCATCATTTCTGCGGGATGTCTGGGGCTCTGACCCGGAGCGGCCGTTTGCCTCTCTGGTTCTTTAGTAGGCTTGCCTGATATTCTAGGCAGGACTGACTCTCCATTAGACAAAACTTAAAGAAGAGAATGACCTGCGGAGTCATTCCCATTTTTGTCCAGGCGCCCCCGACCAACCTCACCGAGGCCGGCCAGGAGCACCCATGACAGCAGCAGACGGTACAGTATGGCTGGTAACCGTCTTTGCCAACTTGCAAAGCAGCAGACGGTACAGTATGGCTGGTAACCATCTTTGCTAACTTGCAAAGGCTGTGTAGCGCTGCAGTAATGCGTCTGTCAGCAGCATCCAGTAGACATACGGTGACAGTGAAAAAAGGCTGAACGGGCTCCATGGTTGCCGTGCTATGCCGTCTGCCTGGGCAATCCAGGGAAAACGGCGCGAAATGATTGTCTGCCGTTGCTTTCACGGAGGGAGGATTGACTAACGACATTTACTCATAACCACCCGCGACAAATTTTTGGCCCCATCAGGCATTGGGATCTCAACCCAGAATTCCAATGAGCGGGGGAGACTGTGGGAACTATGGGATAGCAACCCACAGTGCAACGCTCCGGAAGTCGACGCTAGCCTCGGTACATGGACGCACACCACTGAATTAATGTGCTTAGTGTGGCTGCATGCACTCGACTTTATACAATCGGTTGCCAAAAATCGAATTCTATAAATTCGGAGTAATCCCGTAGTGTAGACATACCTTAGTTAGGCTCACAAATTAACTAGATCAGTCACTGAAAGGACCTTTTAAAGTCTAAAGTGTTTTAGATGCCTTGATAAATCTGATGGCAAAATCTGATGGCATACTACCAGACAGACCTTCTAAAGTATGCAAGTTATTTCTGGCATGTTGTATGTTTCAGTACACAATATAGCTATGAAACATGAATTATTTTTACACAAACAGGCTGAGAATGATAATATGTGAAATCAACGTGATTCCGTGGCAAGCTCTATTGAAAACTCTATGGCTCTTAAGGAAGGAAGAAACATTAACAACCCATACTATTGAACCATAGGATTGTTTGTAAGGTATATTGTATTACCACACATTGAGAAGTGCATGTGCTGCTCAGACCTCAGATGAACTGTGCATAGGAAGTGGAAGGGTTGGGCAGGAGGGAATAAACAAAGGAATGGGGATTAATTCATGTACTTGTTCTTTGAATGGCTTTTTGCCTGCTCTGAACTTCTCTGCAGCTGTGAACCTTGATGAACAGAGGACATTTTTGGTAGTTCTTATTTTTAGTTATTAATTGATATCTGTCCTGTGTGTGTTGACCGTGGCTGTGGCCTGTGCATCTCTGTACCTAAAGAGGCCTTTAAAGAGACAACATGCCAACATCCTGCTCAAAAATATCAGGCAGCGCTGAGCTGTATGGACAGCAGAAGGGGAAAGGAGTACACACATACAAATCACTTGGAATATGGGTTGCAATGTGGAAAGAATTTTCTCTTGATCATTTCCCCGAGGATTAAATCTAGACCTAGGAATTCTATGATGGGTGCCTGACCACATGCTTGTTTTGTTACTTACATAAAGAATTGTTTTTTAAAAAAGCAAATATACATTAGCGACCAGAGAAACAAACATCTCAGGAATTTCTGAGGCAAGATTGCTACATCGTCCTCAACTCGTCCTGTTGTCTCTAGGCATTGTTGCACATAGTATGGTATATACTTTACATTAGACATTGTTTTGAAATTCCCTGATAAGTTATAGATGTGGCTGCAGTGTCTAGACATACTAGATCATTAGATACCATGCCCTTGGCTCATGATAGTCTGTCTTCTGTGGGTTTATCCTTGATACAGTACTATTTTAGCATGTTCTTAAGTATCCGATTTTTTTTGGTCTCTCTCTCTTGAATATTAATTTTAATTTGAACTTCAACTGAACAGAAGAACCGTCCTATTCAGTCTTACTGGAGTTAGCATTATAACAACATTCCTTTCCCTAATTTTCTATATAGGTACTATGGAGAGAGGGAGTCGTTTTCTATATAGAATAGTAATAGACTGACACAACTCTTCCATGAGCCCTAGGGGAGCATGACCACTGCATCATCCATGCTGAGAGTGCAGCATGTATTCCCTTTGTACAGCATGTATTCCCTTTGGGCCTCATGGCCCAGCCTCCCCTGGAGCATCAAATTGGCAGTGACTTTAGCTACAAGTAGTCCATGTGTTCAGGAGAACACAAAGACTGCCATTGAGCAGGGGTGCAAAGTGGGAGAGGTTCCGCCCTACTCCCTTATCCATGCAGGCACTGTGCACATTCTAGTCCAGAACCAGAATTTCTTCTTCAAGTAGTGTCTGTATGGGTGCTCCACTGTAGGCGTGCTTGCTGATCAGAGGACTTTGGTAGCAGTGTCTGTTCGCCCCACACTCGTGCTGTCCCCCCTTGTGCTCTGCCACAAGGCTAACCAGCATTGCACCAGGAAACCCTCCTCACTTCCTTCTCAGTCGCCCTGGCTAGCGCTGGAGCTTTTAGCTGTCCGTTTGTCAGATCGTTAATCCTCTAAATACGTGTTAATCATTTCTTTTAGTTTCTTTTCTGGATATTAATTAGAGTTTCCTTTGGGTTTCTTTTCTTTTCGTTCTTTAAAAAAAATAATCAATTTTTATTGAAGTTCCCACCCCACCTCCTAATTTTCCAGAGACCATCCCAGGATGGGATATGCCCGATTCACCCAGCTTTAAGAGGTGTCTAAACTGCAAAGAAGCCATCCCAGTGATGGATGGACATTCTCATTCTGCCCGTTGCCTTGGGAAAAACCACATTCCCCAGAAGTGTGTTTTATGCCAACAGTTGAAACTGTGGTCCCGAAAGGACAGAGCTGAGGCTTAAACTCCTTCTAATGGAAGCAGCTCTCCAACTGCCTTCGGACCTGCATCAAGATTCACCCAGATGTCGGGAATCTTCACCACAGCCTTCTATATCCAAGGGAGGCGAGCCTAAGAAGGCAACTATGAGTTACTCACAAAAGGCTTCTAAAAAGAGAGCTATGAGTCCACAGAGCGAGCCCCGAACCAGCTGAAAAAGATCACCAGCTTGTTCGGTATCATCAGTACTGACCGCACTGAAGTTGTCCAAATGCGATACTCAGCGCTCGCACAGTACCATCCCAGTGGAGCACACTGGACTGCCTAAGGACCCATTGGGCACAGGCAATGAAACATTCGTATCGACTGGGCAAGATAAAGGCAAAAACTTTGCCTTCGGGAAGACTCCATCAGTGTGGACAATGGCATCAGTATGGTTAACGGTAGACCAAACATTGTTGGATCATTTAATCTGGACTACATCACCAACTCCATCAGTACAGTTATCCTGGCACCGACAACCACCACCAGTACCGATATTTATGGCACCACTCGACTTCAGATACTCAAGAGACCTCACAGTGTCTGATGTACCTGAGTCTCCTCTACTCTGTACTGAGGCTCTGGGACAGCTCCTCAAGCTCCAGATGCCCCTTCGGCATCATCCATTGCACACCCATTCTCCAGTGGGGATTCAGACAGTGAGCAGGAGGAGGTAGTCTCCTGTCGCTCCTTTCATGCACTTTATAGTTTCCATTACCAAGCTGGACCTCTTCAGGCATAATGTCCATCTGACCCTCAGCCTCCCTGGTATGAATAACCATGGTATCAACCACCGGGACTCTTCCCACTATCCCAGTGGCCTTACTAGGATCTCTGGCAGGAATATGGACATCATGGCTCCCGAAATTCTAGCATGGCCTGCCAGGAACCTATGAGGCACCCTCCCTCTGCCTCTGAGCCTCTTGAAGAGATGAGGGAAGAACAGGAGGCCAACATTGAGGAAGAGGTTACACTTCAGACTAACATCTCATCTTCCTCACCAAATGAAGCAGTGATACCCACTCCGCCGTCGTTGGGGGACGACTTTAAACTTTTTCAAGACCTAGCTCAGAGGGTGGCAGACACGCTGCAATTACTGCTACAGGAGGTCACAGAGTCACACCATAAATTGCTGGACATTTTGCATTCCTCTTCCTCATCCAGAGTAGTTCTCCCCATCAATGAGGCTCTCTTGGACCCAGACCCCTGCATCAGCCCCACCAAACTGTAAGCAGGTTAATAAGAAATATTATGTGCCAGCAAAGGACACAGAATTTCTTTTCTCCCTTCCACCCCCTAATTTGATCATTGTGGATGCGATAAATTCCAGAGGTCGACAACATCGGACAAAATCCATCCCCTATTGGATTGGAAATGCCTCAATTTATTTGGGAGAAAGCTTATTCATCTGCCACACTACAATTCAGCATCACAGATTACCAAAATATGACTGTCAACTACTCAAAACTCAATTCCTTTATTGAACAGCTTCCAGAATCTCACAGATATTAGTTTAGAGACATCCTCAGTGAAGGACAACTGGTGGCCAAGAGGGCACTTCAGTCAGTGCTCGACGCAGCTGATATAGCAGCGCGTTCCATCTGCATTGCCCTTATGATGAGGCGAGCCTCTTGGCTACGCTTTCTGGGCTTCCCCAAGGAAGTCCAGACAGAGATGGAGGACCTTCCCTTTGAAGGCACAAAATGATTGCAGAAAAGACAGATGCCTCCCTAAAGATTCCAGGGCTACTCCAATCACTAGGAATTTACACACCTGGGCAGAAGAGAAAATACAGCCTTCGGCCCTCATTCAAATCTCGCTTGGCACACTACCCAACCCAATTCTTCTACAATCCACAAAGGAGGAAGTCTAGGTTCTCAAAACTCAAATCATCAGACCTACAATCTGCTTTTTCCCAACCATCCACCTCAAACATGTCAATTTTGGTGGGTTGGTAGGGGTGCTGTCAGACCACCCCCTTCAACACCATCTAATGCGGGCCAACCCTTCGCATCTTTATGGATGTCGCCTTATTCTGTTCCAGAGCATGTGGGAATGGATAACATCCAAAAAATGGGTGCTAGAGATCATTTGTGATAGGTACTCTATCCATTTCACCTCCTGCCCTCCTCATCAACATCCTTCCCTGTCCTTGTTCAGGGCCCCTTCTCACGAGAGCCTGTTAGGACAAGAGGTAGACCACCTACTATGTGTAGGAGCCATAGAACCAGTACCTCAACATCTATGAGACAAAGGTTTTTACTCATTACTTCCTGATACCTAAGAAAAAGGGAAGTTGGAGACCCATACTAGACCTCAGAGCACTCAACAAATTTGTCAAGGCTCAAAAATTCAGTTTAGCAAGCAGTTATTCCAGCATTGGAACAGAAAGATTGGTTCTCAGCCCTTGATCTCCAAGATGCTTATTTCCATATTTCAATCCTGCCATCCCACAGATGATATCTCAGAGGGCAGGACAACTACCAATGATGTGTATTCCCCTTTGGCCTCTCATTGACTCCCAGAATATTTTCCAACGTTCTCTCTGTAGTGGCGGACCACTATGCTCCCAAGAAATCATGATCTACCCTTACCTGGACAATTGTCTCCTCTGGGTGTGCTCCCTCAATGAAGCTCGACAAGTTACCTATATGACTGTGGATTCATTCAGAAGCCTGAGCCTACAAATCAACATATAAAAATTGACATTAACCCCAGTACAGAGATTAGATTTCATAGGAGCCAATCTTGACTCTGTCCAAGTGAGAGCACTCCTTCCATAACAGAGTTTCCTCTGTCTCTCCATGCTCATAGAGATAGTGCGAACCAGCCCTCAAATATCAGCCAGATGTTGCCTTCAGCTTCTGGGGCACATGGTCATGGGGTATCTATGATAGCTCATGCTAGACTTCACATGAGATGCCTCCAGTCATGGTGCAGTTTGGTTTACAGACGGAACAAAGACAGCCTCGACAAACCAATTTCACTTCCCACCAAGGTCAAAAAATTCTTGAACTGGTGGAAGGATCCAGCAAACATCTGCATGGAGATCCTATTTGCACAACCTCCTCAGTCACTTCTCCTCACCACCGATGCATCCCTCATAGGCGTGCACTTCTCAACAACCTCACAGTACAGGACAAATGGTCACCCTCCGACGTGTGTCTTCACATTTACCTGCTCGAACTCAGAGCAGTCAGGAGTGTGTGCACTCACTTCCTTATGCTGATCAGAGGCACACACACGAAAGTCATGATGGAAAACATAGTGAGCATGTACTACTTAAATCATCAAGGGGAACCCAGATTGCCCTCTCTTTGCATGGAAGCAATAAAGTTGTGGAACTGGTGCATTTCCCATAGAATTACAATATCAGCAATATACAATACCTCCTGGGAGTGCACAACACAACAGCAGACAGTCTCAGCCGTTAAGTTCCCACACAACTATGAATGGGAGATGGACTCAGTGATACTCCATGACATATTCCGACAATGGGAGACACCGATAATAGACTTGTTCACCATTTACCTGAACAAGAAATGCTCCACAGCAGGCCTCAGACAGCACTCCTTGGGGGACACTCTTTTTCTTTCATGGGACAAGGGCCTTTTTTATGCCTTCCCCCTTTTCCTCTCTTGCTGAAAGTCCTATTGAAAATAAAAAGAGAAAGAGCAAACCTCATACTGATTGCTCCAACCTGGCCAAGATACACGTGAGACCCCTTCTTGTCACAACTGGCAATGTGTCTCCACCAATCCCTCTTCAACTCGCTCCTTACCTCCTCTCGCAGAACAAAGGATGCACTCTCCATCCCAATCTATGGATACTGTGGCTCAAAGCCCGTCTCCTTTATGGTTCCAACACACAGAGAGATCCTGCTCTGCGGAGGTCCAAGAAGTGTTACACGCAGCAGGAAAGTGACTAACCATCATACTTACCTACAAAAGCGGACAAGGTTTCAGGTTTGATTACCCCGACATCTGCTACTCTACCAATAGTCTATTAACTGTTAAGAACTCAGACTGTCTCTTAGCTCGCTCCAGGTGCACTTGGTGGCATGCGTCTGATGAAGTGGGTATTCACCCACGAAAGCTTATGCTCCAATACATCTGTTAGTCTATAAGGTGCCACAGGACTCTTTGTTGCTTTTTACAGATCCAGACTAATACGACTACCCCTCTGGTACTTGGTGGCAATAGCGACTTTTCACCAACAAATAGAAGGGCACTCAGTTTTCTGACACGCCCAACTACAAAGAGGTTCCTTAAAGGCATAGTGAACCTCTTTCCCAACCCAGACATCCTGCCCCACCATGTGACCTCAATTTAGTATTAAAAGGACTGACCAGACCGCCCTTCAAACCCATGTCCACTTGTTCACTCATGCACCTTTCAATGAAGACGTTTTTCTGGTCCCCACCACCTTAACAAGAAGGATAGGGGAGATAGCTCTTATAGTGCATCTCCCCCCTTTACAGTAAATCAAGGTTATGCTCAGACCACAACCGAAGTTCATCCCCAGTGTGACTTGGGACTTTCATATGAATCAGCTCATTCGCCTCCTGACCTTTATCATCTCACCAGGATATTAGGGAAGCCATTCTACACACACTGATGTAAGGAGAGCCCGGCCTTCTACTTGGACAGGACAAAGGCTTTTAGGAAATCTCCTAGGTTTTTCCTCTTCATTTTGGATAGGTCTAAAGATATTAGCAGCGATATCAACCCAGAGACTCTCTAAATGAGCCTTAAGCTGCATTAAGCCTGTTATCAGGCTCACAATTTCGTACCTCCACCTGCAATCTGTACACACTCCAAGATATCGGTTTCCTCCTCTGTCGCCTTCTTCAAGGATGTCCGCATCCCGGAAATCTGCAGTAATGATGGTTCTTCGAGATGTGTGTCCCTATGGGTGCTCCACAACCTGCCCTCCTCTTCTCTGCTTCATAGTTCTTGTCAGGGACTCTGCCGTAGAGAA
The DNA here is from genome assembly GCF_013100865.1 of Trachemys scripta elegans. Taxonomy (NCBI): domain Eukaryota; kingdom Metazoa; phylum Chordata; order Testudines; family Emydidae; genus Trachemys; species Trachemys scripta. Next base: position 15,564,742 of record NC_048300.1, read on the forward strand.
GGAACTAAGGCGGGTTTGCCAGCGCAAAGCTGGTTAGCCTCGTGGCAGACCACAAGGAGGAGACAGCACATGCGTGTGCTGCACAGGCACTGCTATCTAAGTTCTCCGATCAGCAGTGCAGGAATGCAAGCACATCTTGTCCCTATGGCGCACCCATAGGGACATACATTTCGAAGAACCATCATTACTGCACAAGGTGACTAAATTCCTCTTTTAGGTGGTGTTTTTGAATGTTAAAAACAGTAATCAAATTCAGGCACAACTCCACTGAGGTCAGTGGAGGTGCGACCTCTTATCCCAGGCTGATTTTAGCCCAACCAGTATTGCTAAGATTTTTCATTAGGCTTTTGCTCATGCAGATGAACATCTATTATTAATAATGATTCTCTTTTTATATGTAGAAGAAAACAAGATTTACAACAGAATTAGTCTTTTTAAAATGTAAAAGAAAAAAGTTAACAGAGTAAACCCCTGAAACTAAAGATTAAGTGAACAGTAAATGAAATTTTTCTCTGTGCATGGGGCCAGTGCAAGGACTGAATTTCAGACAGTGTGAGTGAAAATAGTACTCCTGCAGCAATACATTGATTATACTCAACTTTTCCTTTCTCACCTGAACCCCTCTGTCCCTCCACTCTCAAAGTTGGGGCTAAAAGGTACTTTTAGTTTTATTTTTAAGCAGAACACCCAACTGGTTAAAATTCAGTAACACAAAGTGGTCCTTGGAATGTTGTTTGCTACAGCTTTCCCACTTTGTTAAACATTTTTATAAACTTCTGAGAAATAGTTTACAAATTGTTACTAAAAATTGTCACAGACTCTGTTAGTGTCAGTGCTATCACACACACTGATGAAATGCAGGAGCTGCTTGGCATTCAAACAGGAAATTATCCACAGCTTCAGCTCCGTTTATAATTGGTTGCATATTAGTATCCAAAAAAGGGAATAAAATCCTGTGTGTGTGTTTTTACAAAAAAACAAAAATAGAAAAAGCATTCGCTGAGCTGCCAAGTCTCCCTGATCTGGAGAGAACTCAGACTACGGTATGCTCTGAATGTAATATTGTTTCGCATTAATTAAAACCAGTTTTTAATAGAATGTCCTCTTTTGAAGAATGATTTTGCTGGGTGTTTCCATGAGTTTTAAAATCTCATGCATGCAGTACTCTTTTGGAGGTTTTCATTCAGATTGGCACAGCTTGATATCCTTGCCTTTATCCCAGACACCTGGGAATAATGCATTTAATATTATGTGTCTGGGTTTATTATTAGTGATATACCTTTTGTGAAAGAAAATCGAATTTCTTTTCCCAGAGCCAACATGTATTTGCAGTATTTAAAATACGCTGTTAGTAAATATCAACATTTAAAATATAAAGTGTTGTATTTTAATGGAAAGCCTCTTATTTAGCATACTAATTCTTTCGGTAATAATTCAGGGCATTAAAAATTATACATACTAACTACCTTATTATAGTGTAATGGACATGATGCAAAATCATACTCCATATAATTCTGACATATTTTACTATATAAACAAGTATTTTAAGACCCTAAAGGGTTCACTGGAATGTAGATTATGTTTTCATGACTTTCCAAAAATAAAAAACCATGACATCATATCTCCTAATTTGTAACACTCCATATATTACATATTGCAAATTTTATTACAGGCTTATATTACATGTCTTATTGCTCCTTTCAGCTGCAAAGAGAAAATATACAAATACAATATACTATTGAGTCGATGAGGGAAAAAGACATGGTAAAACATTACACAACACTTATCAGAGCCCAGGGGATGAATCATAATTGCACACATATGGCATGGTAGAATATTAAAATTCACCTTTGGCTTTGTTTATTTTAAGTATCTCAGTGATTGAGACTGGGAGCTCTAGTAAGTTCTTTATCAGGGACTGAACACTGTAGACCACAAAGCCCTCAACCAAGCGAACAAGAAACACTTTGACAACCAGTTATACAACCATTTGGGCCAGCCAACGAGCAGCTCTCATAGTGACCTGGCATTATTTTACTTTCCTGCACTGATTAATTTAAATCAATAATTGCATGTAAACACCGCTGGTTCTCTCCCATAAGCTGTTAAAAGTGGCACATTATCTTGTTCCATTGAAGGAGGGCCCTGGGTAAAGCTGGGTTTACAGGGTGCCTCTTCTCATAGGGATTATCTTTTAAAAGTATTATTATTTATTATTTGCATTATCATAGCGCTTAGGACTCCCACCCATGGATCAGGACTCTATTGTGCAAGTCACTGGACAAATACAGAACAGACAGGTGCTCCCCCATGAAACTTACAATCTAAGGCAGTGGTTTACAAACTGGTGTATGTGAGCTCTCATCGGGGGGTATGGGAGAAAAATCCTGTAATGGCAGACAACGCATTGTATTTAATAAAACTTGACAATCTAGTCAACATTTAATCTCCTTTCAATTAAAACTGCAGCCGCATTGGTGTACATTTCCTTCCTGCTGTGCGACTCAGAATAAGTTTTCAAACTGTGGGGCACACCCCTTAGCGGCGCGCAAAGGAACATTTGGGGGGCGAGTGGCTATGCCAGGCAGCTCCCATATGGTGGGGTCTCAGGGATGGAGCACCACCTGCACCCCAGCCTGTCTGAATTTGGGGGAGGGGTGTGTGACATTCTATACCTTGGGAGAGCGTACTGTAATCCCCATATTCCTCATTTTCATATAATTGTGATCTTACATATAAAGCATGCCTTGTAAGCTATCAGGGGAAAGGTTATGATCTGCTGAAAGTCATTTCTCTATCTATATATGTGTATCATTAATGCATATGAAGTTATGAGAATTGTGTTGTATGTACTGTGAGTTGGGGAATCAGCCAGATATTAGCTCCCCAGAGGCAACAGCAAGGAAAGTAACCAACAACCCATCAACAGCCATAGTCCAGCAAGGGAGCTACAATGCAATGACTCACCTGCATGAGGCCACACCAGGGGAATTGCTCAACCTTGCTTGGAGAGACTCAGCAATGCCCCCCAGACATGCCTCGACTTGTGCTCCCCAAGCACATGGAGTGAGGGTATAAAACAGACAGAGCGGATATATACTGGGCCCTTCTCCTGCCCTCACCTTCACTGCAAGCAACTGAGACACTGAGAAGAAGACAAGACTCCAACAGAGGAGATTGGCCTAGGTCTAAGGAACAAACCTGTATATTAAGGACTGCAATATCCAGTGGGGTGATAAATACTGCTTAATCTAGATGTTACCCAGTCTAGAGGGTTGAGAGTTTAACTGTGTGCTTATATTTTATTTTATTTTATTTTGGTAACCACTCTGACTTTTTGCCTATCACTTAATATCACTTAAAATCTATCTTTGTAGTTAATACATCTGTTTGTTTATTCTACCTGAAGCAATGTGTTTGGTTTGAAGTGTGTCAGAGGCTCCCCTTGGGATAAGAAGCCTGGTACATGTTAATTTCTTTGTTAAATTGATGAACTCATATAAGCTTGCAGCGTCCAGCGGGCATAACTGGACACTGCAAGACGGAGGTTCCTAGGGTTGTGTCTGGGACCGGAGATATTGGTTAGTGTCATTTGGTTGCACAATCCAAGGCAGGGCCGGCTCCAGGCACCAGCCGAGCAAGCTGGTGCTTGGGGCGGCAGATTGAACGAGGCGGCATTCCGCCCAATCCTAGGGCAGCCCGGCCGCTTTTTTTTTTTTTTTTTTGTTCCGCTCCGGCCGCCGTAGGGGGCGGTGGCGCGGAGGACGGGAGCGCCCTGCAACAAGCCCGGCAGGGCAGTCCTCGTCCTTCCCTCCCCGCCGACTGGAGTGGAGCCCTCCCTGGCCGCCCCCCCTCTCTCTCTCTCCCCCCCCCTCCCCCCCCCCCCCCCCCCCCGCTAGCCGGTCCCCCTGCACCCGCGCTCCGGCTGTGCTGCAGGGCTTTTTTTGCTTTGCCGTTCTGTCCGCCCCATTTTTTTTTTTTTTGCTTGGGGCGGCCAAAAAGCCAGAGCCAGCCCTGATCCAAGGAGCAGCTTACATGCCAGAAGCTGTGCATGAACAGCCCAGGAGTTGGGGTTCTCACAGCAGAGCAGGGTAAGGCTGGCTCCCAGAGTCGAGGATTGGAGTCACCCAGCAGATCACTGGTCCAGATAACACCAGGGGAACGTCACAGAGTGCAACCAAACATTGTAACTCAAAGGGGGCGAGGGGCTCAGCTCAAAATTTTTTTTTCAGACTCTTTGAGATGAGCCCTCCCCCTTTGAGTTACAAGGTTTGGTTGCAGTCTCCCCAACCCAGACAGGCTGGGTGGCCCGCTGAGGTGAGTCGGGGGAAGGGGGAGGTGGCACTCCCTTCCAGAGCCCCACCATGCAGGGCTGGTACATGCTGCCTGGCATCGCTGCTCCCCTCCCCACCCAAACGTTCTTCCACACCCCCTTGGGGAGGCACACCTCTAGAAGCTGTTGCTAAATGGAAGCCAGAAATCTAGGGGGGCCTGTGATCCTGTGTCTCCCCACAAGTGTCACCTCCGCCTATCTCAGATGGGGGTATGTGGTAGACTACATTATTTGGAAGAGGGTACACAGCCTAAAAAGTTTGAAAACTACTGATCTAAGGTATGTCTCCATTGTGGAGATTACACCAGCATAGGCCTGCAGTGTAGATGCAGCTTACATTGACAGAAGGGGTTTTCTGTTGGTGTAGGAATATCATCTCACCAAACAAAGTTAGCTATGTCAACTGAAGCCCTCTTCCATCGACTTAGCTGGGTCTATACTGAGGATTATATTAGCATAGCTACGTTGGTCAGGGATGTGGTTTTCACCCCCAATCAATGTAGCTATGCCAATATACTTTTTCAGCATTGATTAAGTATAAAACAAGAGACGACAGATGGATGCAGATTGACCGACAGGTACAAGCAAATAATGAAACAATGTTGGTCAGCATGACAGGCTGTGGTCTATTCACACCTGCAACCTCACTGTTGTCACAGCAAAGTAGAGTCTTAAGAAGGGTTTTGAAGGAAGATAATGAATTTGTTTTGTGGATGTTTATTGGGAGCTTCTCCCAAGCGAGAAGGGTCAGATGGGATATAGCACAAAGGTGCTTGTTTGAAAATTTAACAAGGGGAGACGGAGGATGACAAGGATTTAAAGATGTGATGTTAGAAAAAGGAGTTAGCTAACATGTTTTAACTAATACCTTGTAAGAGTGTCATGTAAAGAATGCAGTGTATACTTTAACATGTGCTAGTTGGTTGAGTTGACACCTAGTGGGGAGCCTAACTTCAGTTAAAGTTGAAGTCAATGGAGCTTTGCCTTTATATCAGCTAAGGATCTGCTCCTAGAATTGTTAGTAATTTATATATAAAGTCAATCATATTATTACATAGCTAAATGGAAATAAATAAGTTTGGGGGACACCTTAAAATATATGAGAGAGAGTCACCTCTGCATTCTTTTGTGTAGAGAACAGGGTTTGCCTAGCTCCCTCTGCCATAAAGTAGGTACCACTGAGCTCAGCTCAAAGACCCGGCAGCATTTTTTTTTGCTCTTGTGGGAAATTACAAGATGGCATCCTGAAACTGTGGGGGATCTGGACACCATTTAGTCTTAATCTACATCTGTTGACAGATCCAGATTACACATCATCTCCATAGTGTCTCTTTGTATTTAGTGCATCTGCATGTAAGATGTACAGAGTGCTTGATTTATCATGCTTTTGGTTGGAAGTGGTGGGGGAGACCTTTCCCTTTCCACGTTTGGAAGTAATTTTCTTCATTCACTTATTCATCATTTCAAAATCAGGCTCACAGTCTTCAGGCAATTTGATCCTAAATCTGTTGTAGCTGTTTTTATAGGCGGTATACCAGCTTGTTATGAGCCTTGAGGTCTTGGAAAATTATGGTTTTCCTAAATTAAAGCTTGATGGAAAGTCAGATTTTTATTAAATCCACAGAAGTGAAGTAATATGTTTTGCCATTCCAGATGCATGGCAAATCTGCTTCCTTTTTTCCACATTCCTCAAGAAATGTACTTAGAGCCACTATTTAGAGAGCTATGGGCTTTTTCACTAGTTTTAATGGTTCCTTATATATTTTTTTCAGATTTTCTATGAATAAACACAGGAATTAAGGGAGCATCTAGCTATTAGATTACAGGATGAAGTACTAGAGAAGCTATGGGATGTGTGCTTAGAGTTGATGGGTGTTATGGAGGAAAATTTTCCTGTAATCAATTTTCTTGATTCAATAGTGAATTCTTTATATAATATAAAAGTGTAATGTGATTGTCCATGTCTCTAATAAAATCTTGATGTTCCACCAAGACTTCATCTATAAAAAATCAAATTTATCTAGCATTAGTCTACATCTTGTTATGGATTTTTTTTCCAAATAGATATTGTCATTCTTTATGGGACACCAATAATTTGTTGAATTGCTTTTACACAGAAACAATCAATTGGGTGACATGCATAATAATTGTCTGTGCCCTTCATTGTTACAGACTACTAGCTGAAGAATTTAAGCTGTTCTTGGCTCTTCTTGGACCAATCCGTAAACTACATTATTGCTTTTCTAACAGTGGTGTTATGCTACTCCGGGGTTTTATTTTCATAGAATGTCAGGGTTGGAAGGCACCTCAGGAGGTCATCTAGTCCAACCCTCTGCTCAATACAGGACCAGTCCCCAGACAGATTTTTGCCCCAAATCCCTAAATGGCGACCTCAAGGATTGAACTCACAACCCTGGGTTTAGCAGGCCAATGTTCAAACCACTGAATGTGATGCTATCATACAGTGAGAAATACATAATGATTCTGAAGCAGGCGAAGAGGGTAACTGTGTCTGGTGTTGTAGGTGGACATGCAGTGATGTAGCTCCTTTTTTCGGTTGCATTTAACTTGGCCCAAAGAATTAAAATTTGACAAAAAATTTTCATGCTTGGTACCATGATTCTGCTTCAGGTTGAACATTTATGTGTGTGTGTGTCAGGCGGGGAGTTTAATCAGAAACAATTCAACTATTTCCAATATTGAGGTTAGGGAAAATCAGTAGTTCTTCTTCAAGTGATTGTTCATGTCCATTCCAAGCACGCCTCGTCGCTCGGTGTCGAACCCGGGTACCGGCCGCGGTGCCACATCCCGAGTCTGCACCGGCCGCACAGCCTGAGTACCGTGTGCTGCAGGCCCTCGTAGAGGGAGATGGGATAGATGAAGGCCCTCTTCAAGGGATCTCTTCCTCCTCATCTCCGGACGAGGCAGTAGCGGGAACTTCAGCGGCACCGGCCCTGGAGGACAATAGGATCCTCCAACAACTGCTTACTCGAGCAGCCCAAAGCCTCTCGATCCAGACTGAGGAGATTGAGGTGGACACGGATCCGGAGATTGATCTCATGACTCCGTCAGGCCCATCCAGGGTAGCCCTACCTCTCATAAAGACCATTACGGACACAGCCCGCACCTTGTGGCAAACCCCTGCCTCATTGGCCCCTACGGCCAAAAGGACTGAGAAGCGATATTTCGTTCCAACCAAGGGCTATGAACATCTTTATACACACCCTCCCCCGGACTCCCTAGTGGTGGATGCCGCCAACCAGAGGGAACGCCAGGGTTTTCAGGGGGCTATTCCTAAAAATAGAGAGGCCAAAAAGTTGGACGTGTTCGGGCGCAAAGTTTTATTCAACGGGGGGCCTGGGGTTGCGCATTGCCAATCAGCAAGCCATAGTGAAACGGTATGGACACAACACGTGCTCGGCTTTGTCTAGGTTCACGGACCTCCTTCCGCAGGAGTCGTGAACTGAGTTTTCAGCCCTGGTTGAGGAGGGAAGATTGATTACCCGGGCTTCCCTACAGGTGGCCCTGGATGCGGCCGATTCAGCTTCACGCACGTTGGCGACTGGTCTGGTCATGAGGCGTGGAGCCTGGCTTCAAGTGTCCGGCCTCCCTCATAAGGTCCAACAAACGATCCAGGACCTCCCTTTCGAAGGGCCTACGCTCTTCTCGGAGAAAACCGATAAAAGGCTTCATAGCCTAAAGGACTCATGGACCACTCTCCGTTCACTAGGCCTCCACACCCCTGTCACTCAGCGTAGACAGTTTAGGCCACTGCAGGCCCCTGGGCCGTACCAACCTGAAAATCGAGGGGATGCCTCGCGCAGAAGGCCAAGGACGGGCAGGAGGAGGCAACAGCAGCAGCACTTTGGCCAGTCTTCTACCCAACCAAGGCCTACACAGGGGCCTAGACCACCATTTTGATGGCCCGGTCGAGGATGACCTACCAGTCAGAACTCTGGATCCTACCAGCCTTACCTTTTCATCACGTCTGTCACCCTTCTATCGTGCATGGGCACGGATCACGTCCGACGCTTGGGTGCTTCGCACGGTAAAGGAGGGATATTCTATCCAGTTTTCCTCCCTCCCACCCCACCAGCCCCCCTCCCCGTCCCTCTTCAGGGACTCTTCTCATGAGCAACTTCTACTTCAAGAAGTTCAGTTCCTCCTTGCATCAGGGGCAGTAGAGGAGGTTCCTCAGGAGCTACGGGGTAAGGGCTTCTATTCTCGATATTTCCTAATACCGAAAGCGAAAGGGGGCCTCAGACCCATTCTAGATTTGCGCGGTCTCAACAAGTTTGTGAAGAAGCTCAAGTTCCGCATGCTCTCCCTGTCCTTCATCATTCCTTCCATGGATCCAGGAGACTGGTATGCCGCCCTTGACTTAAAGGACGCATACTTTCATATTGCGATAATCCCTCGGCACAGACGTTACCTCAGGTTTCTCGTGGGCAACGCTCATCTACAATTTATGGTTCTGCCCTTTGGTCTGTCAGCAGCGAAGTGCATGGCAGTCGTAGCTGCCTTCCTACGCAGGCACGGGATCCAGGTGTTTCCCTACCTGGATGATGGGCTCATCAAGGGCAGGTCCAGGGCGCAAGTGGAGGCTCAAGTGGTCTTTGCCAGGCAAACCTTCCTCGAGCTCGGCCTCTTACTCAACGAGGCCAAGTACACACTATCTCCAACCCAAAAAATCAAATTCATAGGAGCCGTTCTGGACTCGACACACACCAGAGCATATCTCCCAGACGCCAGATTCCGGACTATATCCAACATTATCCTCGGCCTCCAACGTTACCCCACCACCACAGCAAGAAGCTGCCTCAAATTACTAGGACACATGGCAGCATGTACCTACATGGTGAGACACGCCAGACTCAGACTGTGCCCACTCCAGTCTTGTTGGCACGGGTTTATCGGCTAGTCAGGGACTCCCTAGAATTGGTGGTGACGTTACCTCGGCAGGTGCTGAACTCCCTTCAATGGTGGCTCGACTCACGGGTGGTCTGCGCAGGAGTTCCTTTCCTCGACCCCTCTCCCTCCCTCTCCCTGGTAATGGACGCATCGGATCAGGGATGGGGTGCACATCTGGGCGACCTCAGAACCCAAGACCTTTGGTCATGAGAGGATCTTTCGCTCCACATCAATGTCAGGGAATTATGAGCTGTGCATCTCGCATGCATAACCTTCAAATCCCAGCTGGCAGGCAGATGCGTTTCTGTCCTCATGGACAATACTCCAACGATGTTCTATATCAACAAACAGGGTGGTGCTTGCTTCTCTCCCGTTTGCCGGGAAGCCCTCGCATTATGGGACTTTTGCGTACAAAATGTAATTCACCTGACAGCATCCTACCTCCCGGGGGCGCAAAACGGGCTTGCGGACGCACTCAGCCGCTCGTTCCAGGGTCACGAGTGGTCTATCCGCTGGGATATAGTTCTCTCAATTTTCCGGCTCTGGGGTCATCCCCAGGTGGACCTGTTTGCCTCCACCGAGAACAGGAAGTGTCACCAATTCAGCTCCCTCAGGGGACGCAGTCCAGGGTCCCTAACAGATGCCTTTCTCTTCTCTTGAACAGACGGGCTATTTTACGCCTTTCCCCTGATTCCCATGATTCATAGAGTAATCCTCAAGGCCCGCAGAGATCACGCTCGGCTCATCCTGATAGCGCCGGCGTGGCCGCGCCAGCACTGGTACACGTCTCTCCTGCACATGTATATGCGGGTGCCACTCAGGTTGCCCCTACTCCCGGACTTGATCACACAGGATCGCGGTCGCCTGCTTCACCCGAACCTGGAGTCGCTCCACCTTACAGCCTGGATGCTCCATGGCTAAACCCGGTGGAGTTGCAATGCTCTCATCAGGTCAGGCAGGTCCTTCTGGGTAGCAGGAAGCCCTCTACAAGGACCACGTACTTGGCCAAGTGGAAGCGCTTCTCCCTCTGGGCCACACAACGGAGCCAGGCTCCCTCGCTCACCCCGGTCCCCCTCATATTGGACTATTTGCTGCATCTGAGACACCTGGGACTGACCCTCTCGTCGGTTCGAGTACACCTTGCTGCAATCTCGGCGTTCCACCCAGGAGAAGGGGGTACCTCAGTGTTTGCGAACCCACTCGTTACGCGGTTCCTTAAGGGCCTTGACAGACTGTTCCCACACATCTGTCAACCTGTCCCAGCTTGGGCCCTCAATTTGGTCCTGTCCGTCCTCACAGGGCCCCCCTTCGAGCCGCTGGCTTCGTGCTCGCTGTTATATCTTTCATATAAGGTCGCGTTCTTGGTGGCTATCACATCAGCCCAGAGGGTGTCAGAACTCAGAGCTCTAACATCTGAACCCCCGTACACCGTCTTCCACAAAGACAAGGTCCAACTCAGGCCGCACCCAGGGTTCCTGCCTAAGGTGGTTTCCCCATTTCACATGGGTCAAGACATTTTTCTCCCCGTCTTTTATCCGAAACCACACTCCTCTGCGAGGGAGCGTAGGCTGCATTCCCTCGACGTTCGCAGGGCTCTCGCTTTCTATATCGAAAGGACAAGGTCCTTCAGGAAGTCAACCCAACTTTTCGTTGCTGTGGCCGACAGGATAAAAGGGCTCCCGGGTCACGTCACAGCAAATTTCGGCTTGGATCAGAACCTGCATCCGGGAGTGCTACAGTCGGGCCAATATACCAGCCCCGCCAATCACGGCCCACTCCACAAGAGCGCAGGCCTCTTCCGCTGCGTTCCTGGCCCCGGTCCTGACGCAGGAAATTTGTAGAGCGGCCACCTGGTCCTCAATCCACACCTTTACGGCGCACTACGCCATCACACACCAGGCCAGAGATGCTGCTGCCTTTGGCCGCGCAGTCTTCCAGTCTGCAGTAACCTCCGACCCCACAGTCTAGATTCGGGCTTGTGAGTCACCTGCTTGGAATGGACATGAACAATCACTCAAAGAAGAAAAAACGGTTACTCACCTTCTCGTAACTGTTGTTCTTCAAGATGTGTTGTTCATGTCCATTCCAATACCCACCCTCCAACTCCTCTGTCAGAGTATTGGCAAGAAGGAACTGAGGGGGTGGAGGGTTGGCTGGCCCCTATATACAGTGCCATGAAGGCGCCACTCCAGGGAGCACTGAAGCCGACCCTACGGACACTGCTATAGTAAAATCTTCCGGCTGGCGTGCACGCGGCGCGCACACATCTGCTTGGAATGAACATGAACAACACATCTCGAAGAACAACAGTTACGAGAAGGTGAGTAACCGTTTTTTTTGTCAATGTTAACAAAACCAAACCAAAAAAGGCTGTTAACCGAACAGCTCTACCACCTTAGGAGTTTGGAGCAGGAACCTGAAATGTTGCAAAGGGATAGTCTGGGGTTCAGAGTATCTCTTGCTGCACCATGAAAATCCATCCAGACTTAGGTCAGTTATAACCCCCTGAAAAACATCATTTGCACATACACAGTAGAATTTATTTAACACTTGTCCTTTAATGCTCTGAATGTTCCAACTACATGGTGTATGCTTCCAAATCGTACTGAAGTGCCCTTTAGTCTGGGGAAAGGTAAACTGGCTGGGAATCACCACAAGCATAAATTCAAGTCTTATCTCTTCAGCTGATGGTATTAGTGAATCTGTGCACTTCAGAAACCTTATCACTGAACAAAACTTCATAACCCTACCTCAGAAGACAGGCAAGTGTCATTACCCCCTCATTTTGCGGATAAGTAACAGAGAAGTTGCACAAGGTCATTTTTGGCAGATCTTGGAATAGACCCAAGTCTCATTCACTTAGTGACTGTGCCTGTTAGAATAATGTGTCATTAACATGCTTGGCTGTAACCATTGTTCGAACTATTAGATCATTCTCTCCTCCCAGAGACAGGAAGAGAACACACAAATTCTTATTCCCAGCATTCCTTTGTGTCTATCAAATAACTGTAGTAGGCTAGTATGATGGTCTGGTTGGGGTTCAGAGGTGCAATCCAGACCAGGTAGGGGTTGTATTACCACTTGCCCTGTAACCATGGGTGTCTTACAATGCTTTGCTGCAGGCTACCTTGTCCAGATGGTCCCAATCCTTGCTATAGCTCAGCAGTTCTCAAACTTTAGTATTTCCTTCTCTGATGTATCTGGAGCCATTATTTCCTCCACAGAGGGTCCCCAAATGGTTTGAGCAGCTATATAGTCCTCCATGAGGCCAGTGGCCTTAGCTAGGGTTACTGGTTGGTGTCTACAAACCTAGTCTTGGCCAGTGGGTGGAAGAATCTGTATTAACTATTCCAGGACTATGAGTTTGGCTATCTGGGGTCCTGTTTGAGACTCTAGTTTTGACCATCACCAGCAGAAGTCGAAGTCCTTAAGCCTTTGAGTGATCATCTGGGGCTGTATCTGGGAAGGGGGCGGGGTGAAGGTAGCACTTGTGGTGAAAACGCTGGCAGTAGGCCTCTTCATCTAGGCCTAGCCTGTCCAATATGGATGCCTTCACCTGCTCATAGTTCTTGGCTGCTGTGTTGTCCAGTTCCCGGTATGCTGCTTGGGCTTCCCTAATGAGGAGTGGGGCAAGAGAGATTGCCCACTTGGCAAGTGGCCAGCGTGAAGCTGTGGCTACCCTCTCAAAGGTTATCAGGAATGATTCTGGGTCATCACCTTTTGTCATCTTGGGGAGCATCAGGGCTGGAAAACCTCCCTGAATTAAGGGGGACGCGTTTCCCATAGGTACAGAACTTTGATGTGGAGTGGCTGCTACTACTTCGGCCACCCATTGTAACAACTGGTGCTGATGGGCTGCCCTCTGTTTGACTGCTGCGGTTGTCTCTGTTGTTGTTGGGCTTGTGAGTCTGCCAGCCATTGCAGGAGCTGATTCACCTCCTCCATAGTTCTGTGGTATATACAGAAGAAGAGAGAAGAGGTTTTGTTTTGTTTTTGGCTTCCCTTTTTTGCAGGGATGGTCAACTGCACAAACCCCACTTCTGGTACAATGTTGTCACTGGCTCTTGGTGTGGTCTTTTGCAGGGCACCTGCTGCTTCTCACTGGTCCGTCTTAGTTTGTCCCCAATCAGGGTGGTACTTGGACCCTCACTTCTAATTGAGTCTAGCAGTCAGCCTTAGTCTCTTGGTTGTATTTGTGGAAGCAGCCTAGTGCAGGGGCATGGCCCCTTTGCTGTTTCAGGCTTTTCTGCCTCCCCTTCCATCTCTGTACTGTCCCCTTTATAGCAGGCCATGTTTTTCCTGTTGGCTGCAGCTGTGGGTGCCTGCCACCCTGATTGGCAGCTGTGTAGCTGCATGGGGGTGTGGTCAAGTTGCTTGCCTGTAAACAAGAGAAGCTCTCCTCCCTCTTCTGTCTATGCTCAATATGAGGTTTGTAGACCCCATTACAAACCTTTTCCTTAAACACAGCACTAAAAAAAAAAAAAAAAGTTGGTTTATAGTAAGAATAAAACCAATTTATTAACTATAAGACATAGGTTAAATGATGCCTAGTAAAAAGAATAAAATTAGAAAGGGTTACAAGTAGGGTGACCAGATCACTGACATGAAATATCGGGACGGGGGGCGGCGGCGGAGCAAAAAAAAAAAAACACCAAAAAAAGTAAAAAAAAAAAAAAAAAAAGACGTTTTGCAGGTGCCGGGGGAATTAGCAGGCCCCGGGCACATACGGCGCGTCCCGCCGCCCCGCAGGGAAGGAGCCGCTGGAGCGCAGCCGAGCGGGGGAGGCGCGGGGCTCCAGACCCCGGCAGCAGTGGGGGAGAGCGGCTCAGGGCCGCACGAGTGGCCACGTAAAGTTTATCGGCTGGGGGGGGGGACCCCGGCCGGCCCCTCACCCTGCCCTGTAGGGGGGTAGCGTCCCTGCCCCATGCCAGCATGTGTCGCCGGCCGCCGCAGGCCAGGTAAGGAGCCGAGTCCCCTCTCCTCCCTCATCCTGGCTCCTCAGCTGAGCGGCATTCCTCCTCCCTCCCAGGCTTGCAGCTGTAATGCCGGCGCAAGCCTGGAGGGAGGGGGTGGTGGCCGGCTTCCAGTTCCTGGAGCTGGAAGCACCGGGCAGGCAGGCAAGGGGGCTGCTCCCCCAGGAGGGAGACGGGGGGGGTGGGCTTAGCTGAGGAGCCAGGGGGTAGGGAGGACTCGGCTCCTTACCACCCCCCTACAGGGGCGAGGACTGGCCGGGGTCCACCCCAAGCTGATAAACTTTACATGGCCACTCGTGCGGCCCCGAGCCGCTCTCCCCCGCCGCTGCCGGGGTCCGGAGCCCCCCCGTCTCCCTCCTGGGGGAGCAGCCCCCTTGCCCACCCGGTGCCCGTACTCACCAGCTCTAGGAACTGGAAGCCGACTACCACCCCCTCCCTTCCTCCCTCCCAGGCTTGCCGCTGTAATGGTGGCAAGCCTGGGAGGGAGGAGGAATGCCACATGCTTGGGGAAGAGGTGGGGCCAGGGCGGGGATTTGGGGAGGGAGCCAATGGGGGAAGGAGAGGGCGGAGTCGGGGTGGGGGTAGGGTGAGAGCCCTTCCAGGAGGGCAAAATTGATGTGCCCCGCACATCGGTCGGGACACAGGACAAACAAGCAAATATCGGGACAGTCCCGATAAAATCGGGACGTCTGGTCACCCTAGTTACAAGTAAAACAAAAGTGAAAATACATCTAAAAATCGAAAATGTAATTTATCAAGATACAGGCTTTGTTTGGGATGGTTTCTCTCACCAGTCATTCTTTTTCCCAGCCAGGGCTGACTTTCCCATAGTCAGGACCTTCCACAAAAGTACAGGGTGCTGGCTTCCCTTGTCTTCTTAGGTGAAAGATCTTTGCCTAAGCAGGTTTCCCATCTACATTCAGTTCCAGAGACTTCAGGCCCGCCCCTCCTTGGTTGAAGGACCCATCTTTCTCAGTTTGTAAGAGTTCAGTTCCCTTGTGTCTGTCTAGTGATGGATGCCAAAGATGGTTCTATCCTAGGTTTCGTTTCTTCCTAAGTTAAACTAACTTGTTTCAAGAGGAAAGATGACCTCATACTCTTCTTCCCTTCCTGTGGGCTTCCCAGCCCGCTTTATGTTTTCAATGTAAATGGGGCTTCCATTGTTTCTGATTCCACCATAGTTAATTTACATAGAAGAAAGGAAGATAGCTGTGATATTCACTCCTGTTTGGGCAGACTGTACTGCCTAATATCAATATGTATACATAATTCCTTTTATAGTGTTAAAACATAGATTTCACAATGATATTATTCACCAATGTGTCATTAGCTTTCAGGCAAGATCTCACTCTGTACACTTTTATAATACGTAATACAGGGGTTCTCAAACTGGGAGTCGCAAGGTTATTACATGGGGAGTCACAAGCTGTCAGCCTCCACCCCAAACCCCATTTTGCCTCCAGCATTTATAATGGTGTTAAATATATTAAAAAGTGTTTTTAATGTATAAGGGGGGGGGGTCGCACTCAGAGGCTTGTTGTGTGAAGGCTTGTCACCAGTACAAAAGTCTGAGGACCCCTGCAGTAATATTATATACAATCAGTTGACTCAATTGCTTATCAGTTGAGGTTCAGCCCTCTGTCTTTATAGACAAGCAAACCTTTGCAACGCATTCTTTGAAAAGTAAAACTCAGACCAAGCTTCTCTCTCCTGCTGGTTGTAGACACCATGCTGTCTTCTCCCCCACTTGTTAGTGTGAGGTTTGCCTCCACCCCTTGTTAGCTTGATGGGTTGATATGTAAATACATTTTCATTGTCTTTCAAAGTACTTTGGAAGTAACTCCCAGGTGGGGAAAACACATTCCTTGTCTGGGGTAGACCTGCTTACCAACCCCTTGGCATGCCTGATTTAAACACATCGTAGTCATCATTTCAGCATATATCATAACTCTTAATACACATCACATACATACATCACACAAGAATATTAATGATCAGTGAGTTATTCGTTTTCAAATGATACCACACAAGGTATATTTTGTACAAAGATTATTACACTAGTGTGTCGGTTGTGAATACAGGGATGCTTAGTGTCAGAGCCAGATCCCAGGACCAGCTCTTCTGCGCTTGGCATGCCACTGAGTGCTGGTCCATTTTTGAGGAGCAATTTAGAGCAGTCTCAGATTAGCTCTGAGTAGCACCAGATACAATGGTCCCTAAGGGTATGTCTACACAGCAAAGAAAAACCTGTGGCTGGCCCGTGCCGGCCAATTCAGGCTTATGGGAATTGGGCTGTGGGGCTGTTTCATTGCTATGTAGACTTCCGGGCTCCGGCTAGAGCTCAAGCTCCGGGAACCTCCCACCCTGCAGGGTCCTGGAGCCCAGGCTTCAGCCTGAAAGTCTACACAGCAGTGAAACAGTCCCACAGCCCGAGCCTCACAAGCCCAAGTCAACTGGCACGGGTCAGCCACCCCACGTTTTTCTTTACTGTGCAGACATACTCTCTCGGGCTATTCCAACAGCCAGGGATTGCTGGAACACAGCAGAGTTCTGGACACACCCTCTATGTCAAGGCTGGTGGAGGTGTGCCTGCTCCTAACACTCCCTGGGAATTTCCTTATACCAAGAAAGCCCCAACAAGATAGTTAAACTGGCTTTCTGTCTTCTTTGTGCTGTCAGTGTTGCACAAAGAAGGCAAAACAGAGGCCAGGATCTGACCAGTTATATCTACAACCCATCAAAGTCATCACCGCTATGGACCCCTTTGGTATCAGGATAAGAAGTGATGCTGATAGTCTCGGGGGTGTGAGGTCTGATCACTGAGAGACCCACATAGATATTGGATTTGGGAAAAGGTTGGATGATGAATGTGTGAAAAATTCAAAGTATGTATTCAGTACCTCAAATGTAATTATATAACCTAAGGCCTGCATTGGTTCAGGGATTATAATTCCTATACACACTGGAAACCACAGTGTGTGAAGTATGGCTAGGTTAAAACCAGATGTCAAACATCATCTGCTGTTAAGAAAAATTGTGTTCAACAGCAGTTGTCAATGTCTGTTGTAACTAGTACGGTTTGGTGCACCAGGGAGGATAGGATTTTGTTTCAAATTACTGCTAGCTGACATAGTGCTTGTGCCAGATCCCCTGGCAGGTATTAAGCACAACTTCTGAACACTGTCAATGTGGATATACATTCCAGAGGGAGTTTTTTTCCCTACTTTGTTTACATCGTAAACATCAGATGACAATGAAACACAATCTGAAATCTATGCTGCCTGGTTCTTGAAGAAAAAGT
Organism: Trachemys scripta elegans; assembly: GCF_013100865.1. Classification (NCBI taxonomy): domain Eukaryota; kingdom Metazoa; phylum Chordata; order Testudines; family Emydidae; genus Trachemys; species Trachemys scripta. The sequence continues at coordinate 15,582,260 of NC_048300.1, forward strand.
CGATTGCAAAAACGAGAAGCACAGCAAATGATCTATGTATTATTTCCATAAGGACACATTCAAATATAAAATAATCAGGAAGCAAAATGTGCAGCAAGATAAGTGTCCAAAGGCTCTTTGTGGGCAGCTAATGGGTAGGTGCCAGCTATAAGTGATCACTGTTTTTCCTAAAACTGTATCCTTTACAGAACAGTACTATAGACAGAAGTTTATTCATACTATAAGTAAATTCAATATGCATGGAAGGGCTCTTGTGTTAAAGAAGAACAAAGCATAAAAAATGACTGTCAGACAAACTAATTTGTCTCTGATACTTTTTTCTCAGCATCATTGACTTGTCTTTTCTCCTCAGTCTTTGCCAGAATGTTTGATATACTTGTTGTGTTCCAAACTGAAACATTTTGATAGCATGGATGATCCAGGAACAAAGAGGTAGAGATGCCATCATCAAGCTTTATATACGTTAAGGATCTCTCTCTTTTGTTGAATTGCAGAAGTCAGGTCAGAGAAGAATAGCAGTAATTTGTAGCAATTGTGATTACATTTTGTCTCTGTGTGCAGCAGCTGAATATTGGGAAAATTCTGCCATTAGACAGAGGTGCAATCACAGTGCTTGCAATAATCATAACATAGCTGGACTTCTGAGGGGCTGAATGACCCTTTCCCAAGCCCCCAAAACCTTTAACAATTAAAAATTAAAGATGAACCTAAAATATGCTGTGGGTTTGGGAAGCGCCCAGATATTAGCTCTTCAGAGACTATGACAAGGGAGGTAACCAACTCTCAGGTGGGTGCTGAACAGACATCACCAGCCATTGTCCAGCAAGGGAGCTACAATGCAATGGCTCACTTGCACAAGGCCACACCAGGGGAATTGCTCAACCTTGCCTGGTGACTCAGCAATGCCCACCAGCCATGCCTGGACTTGTGTTCTCCAAGCACATGGCCTAAGGGTATAAAACAGAACACAGTGGCCCCATGCTTCGCCTTTCTCCTTCCCCACCTACGCTGCAAGCAACAAGTGTTATGCTTATAAGAAGCACACGGGATCTTTTTCAGGGGAAAAGGCAAAATGCCGCGTTTATTGAAAATACAACAATTAGCATAGGCATTCAATCACACCACACACCCCAAAAGGTTCTGCAGCTGGATCTTATAGTTACCAGTTTTTAGTGTTGCTTGGTCAGTTCTAGTGGCCAGCTGAAACTGCACATGAGGAAGGAGGGAGCTGGGCTCTGTCGAATGCATTCGAAGCATAGGCACCAACTCCATGGGTGCTTTGGAGCTAGAGCACCCATGGGGAAAAATTGGTGGGTGCTCTGCATCCACCAGCAGCCAAGCGCCCCGTCCCCCCCACCCCAGCTCACCTCCGCCTCCTCCCTGAGCACACCGTCCCCGCTTCTCCTCCCAGCACTTGCCTCCGCGAAACAGCTGTTTCATGGCATAACAAGCTGTGGGAGGGAGGGGCGGGGACGAGGCGTGCTCAGGGGAGGAGGCAGGGCCAGTGTGGGGATTTGGGGAAGGGGTCCAATAGGGGCAGGGAGGGGGCGGAGACTTTGGGGAAGGGGTTAGAATGGGGCTGGGGCTGGGGCAGAGGCAGGAGGGGGCCGGGGGCGCACGAGCACCCATTGGTGCCAGGAGAAGTTGGTGCCTATGGTTCGAAGCTCCGATGTTGATGCAGAACGAACCCAAAGTCCCTTGGCAATACACCCTTTTTTTTTTTATAGTAATAAGTTTTTATACATGTTTTTGGACCTTGCTCTGTTACACCGGAGCTGTTCAAGGTTGCTTTAATCAGCATTATTTGGGTTGTTACTGGGAGCTATTTGCAGCTGTTTCTTATTTTGTTTTTTTGGCTTTACTTTTTATTTTGTTTTTGGGATGTATGCCTTTGCTTTAGGGTTGTCAATCTGCCATTCGGGTGAAAGTTGGTGCCTCTTGACTTTTCCACTCCCTTTTTGACCATTTGGCCTAGCTGTTTTTTTTAGTTAATTACCCTACATTTTTTATTTACACCAAACAGTAAATAAGGCAATTACAGCCATAAAACTTTTATTCTTTTAAAAACAATTAACACAATTAGTAAAGAATAAACTTAGAACAATTTTTTTTACTAATTCAAAGCTAAATTTCCTCTTACTAATTAAAACTTGCAAAATGGAATGTAAAGCAAAATAAGCAAAATAGAGTATAATTTTACTTGAGACAATTTCTTCCCATTAGGCTTTTGGCCTACACAAGGACATTCAGAAGACTGAAGTCTCCAACAGAGGGGACTGGCCCAGGTTTCAGGGTGAAACCTGTATACTTGAACTGCAATATCCATTGGGGTGACGAAAAACTGCTTAATTTAGATGTTGCCCAATCTAACAAGGTTGTGAGTTTAGACTGCATGCTTATGTTTTCTTTTCTTTTGGTAACCACTTTGACTTTTTGCCTATCACTTATAATCACTTAAGAGCTATCTTTTGTAGTCAATAAACTGGTTTTACTTTTATCTTTACCAGTGAGTTTGCCTGAAGTGTTTGGTAAATCTGTTCAGGTTTACAATGGCTGGTGTACATCCACTTTCCATTGATGAAGTGGTGAACCAATTAATAAACTTGCACTGCTTGCAAGATGGTATATTCCTGAGGTACAAGGCTGGGAGCTGGAGGGATTTGGCTGATGCCTTTCTCTGTGTGATTCGTGAGTGGCTCTGGGAGTATTCGTACAATCTAGCTGGGTGTGGGGCTCCACATGCGGTTGTGCTGAGTGATAACAGCGCCTGGAGGAGTTTGCTGCTTGTGACTAGCAAAGCATTGTGAGAGACAGCCCAGGCTGGAGAGTTAAGGGGGCACAGCGGTCCCACCGGCCCAGGCTGCACCCTGGGGATCCCGTCACAACCTCCTTCTATACCAGGATGCCCGTGAAATAAACTTGTCCAGTCTGGCAGATCCTGGCTTATACTATTACATTTGCTGACAAGACATAAACGCACCTCACCTCTAGCAGTAATAGTATAATAGTTAATACAATGATTTGGATACCCATTAAGAGTAATGAGGATTTTGTTTAATTAATTCAATTGTATTATATGAAAGCGTATTTGAGAAGAGATAAAACAATACCAAATATGTGGTACTGATCAGTTGGTGCAAGGGGACTTATATGAGGGAACAGGCATCTGGGAAGTGATCCAATATACCCACTGAAATTAATGCAAAGTCTTTCACTGACTTTTATGGTGCAAGATTGGGCTTCTGTGAGAAGTAGGAATATGAAAATGTACGACATGTGAGAGTGAAAGACACAGCCTCATGTATATATCATTCATCTACATTACACATCCTCATAAAAATGTACAAACCCATATATTATAATTTTTATAAATTTAGTTTATTTAGTAACATTCATATAGATTCATATACAGAGGAATGGTGAAACAGATTTATTATTATAGCTATTTTTAGCAAAGGTCATCATTTCTTTGTTGATGAACAACCTATCTTTAGTTATTCTGATGAAGGGGAGTTGACAGACAAGAGAAAGGATGTGTAGCCTGGAAGCATAACAGGGAATAACAGAGGAGCAGAGTAATTAACCTTTCTGTTTGGACAAGAGAAATGTATTAGACTTGTGGTCTATAGGGAAACCTACTCATCTTTCTTCCACTAAGAATCAGGAGTGCAAGTCCAGAAAACTATAAAATGTGAATACAGGTAGGGAAGGCTGCTGGATCTGGTGCCCTGGGCTGTTCCCATTGGGTCTGACAGGCCAGGGAAGGCTGGAAGTCTCTGACTTTTTGTGTCCTTGACTGCAACTGTTGCTGGTTGCTTATGGGAAGGAGTCCCAGAGGTCTGGAAATTTCCAGAGTCTGACCCTGTAAGCTCCTACCTGATTTAGAACAATTCTCAGAATTGTACTTAACATATGTAACAGTTCCAAAAGTTTTGTAGCTGAGGGCATAGCCAAAACACACATACGAACATACCTTCCTGGACTTTACCTTCCTTACGAAAGGCAGTAATTTTGACAGGAATGTAGTTTAACTAGAAAACGCAGTGGCATACATATTACTATATTCTTGAATAATTTTTTTTAAAGTTCCTATTAATCATGTGGATATTTGATTTTCTGTTAATGCTTTTCATTAAATTACTGTTGGGCCATGGGAAAACAATAAAGGGACCCATTGCAGAGGAGAAAATTTGATATTGTGAAGACGACCCATCATTTTGTTTATTATAAGAAAGCCTGTTTGGGGTAATGTGAGTTATAAATTCAGCTGCTGACCTTAAAAGTGAGTATGGGACAGTTTGGGCAACTAGTTTTGCTCTTATGTTCATGATAAAGCTGGTAACATAATCCAATCTTAATAACTAACATTTAAATTAAAATGTGACTATTTCTTTAGATTTTTGGGTCAGATTCAGAGCTGTGCTTCATACTTCATCATTGGCACAAAGCAGCCCTAAAAGTTGGCATGGTTAGCCATAATAGGATCTTCTCAGTATAGTGGGCTCCTCTGGGGATGTAGTTGACATTAGGGCTCCTACATGATCCCTTCCTCTGTGGCCGATGTGGGGGTGAGCCCAGGGGAAAAGGACATGGGGATGCTGTAGCCATGGACCTGTTAATCCCTGGCTGCCCTAATTTATGTTTGGGGATAGGGCCAATACAGAGCTGGCCCAGGATTTTGGGAGCACAAAGGTGGCTTAAAGCCACTTTTGCCAACTCCCAACTTGCTCTGCATGCTCCTCAGTTGCAACTAAGATCTAGGCCCCTATTTGCATAGTTAATAATAGCCTTCCAAATAGATCAGTTTTGGTTTTTTTTTCATTTTCCAAACATTCGCAGGTTATAAAGTTGTCAGTCTCAAATCAACACATTGAAATTAAGTAACTAATTTGTAAGAAATGCCTACCACTGTGTGTTAAAACGCTCCACACTGAGCAGGGAAAAGGAGACTAATATGCATGTGCTTTTAACTTCTGTGGGCTTGGTGAAATATGAACCTAAAAGCAATGAGGAAATGGAAAATGTAAATAAATAATGATGTTTGAAACACAAGTGCTGAACAACCACTGGATCCATTGCATTTATGCCACTGGCGAGAGAGAGCCTGTCTGAGTCTGGAGAGAAAAATAAAAATATTGGCCAAAGCCGCACAATAGGAATTAGCTGGACACTGTGTAACTTTAAGAAGATAAATTTAAGGTCCAGCAAATCTGCTTTTCCTAATGTGCAGAGTGGGGGCAGCTTTAGCATCAAATCAACACAAAGGACTATTCGAAACTGCATTTATGGGGGTCCTGTGATATCTCAGCAATTCCTAGGCTGATCCAATATCCACATGCCAGCAATGGTACACTATGCTAAGGAGACTCATTGCCAGTGAAGATCCTCTTTCCAAGATGGGGCAATATGGGGAAGCAACTCGGTGTTAAATCACACTGTCTGGTAGCTTGGATTCTCATAAGTTATACGCCCTGCCTAGGAAAAAAAAAAGGGGAGCGAGGAGGAAAGGAATGGAGAATACTGTACTGGTATGTAAATGAAGGTCAGCAATAAAGATAAAATTAGCAATCCAATACCCACCATCAAATGTACTCTCTCTATAGTTGGCTCCCCTTATAGCAAAGTCATTCTCCACCCCCAAAACCACTTATCTATGAGGGAAATCCTACCGCTACCTTCATGGCCACAGAGGATCTCTTGTCAGTCCAGCTGATGATTGTGGGAACTCCCTATAGTGCAACTGTACAGAGGAAAAGGTCAAGGAGGGGCATGGGTAGAGTGGGGTCAGGACAGGAAGATTTACTAGTTACATAGATTCCTGTAGAGTTCCACCCTGCAAGTTCGTGGATGCAATAAGAAGAGCTGCAAAGACTAGTGCAGCCATAAGGATTCAACATCTTCCATGGAGCAACTCTGTAGCTGCTTCAGGACTTGGGTTGTGAGGGCTCCTCCTCTCCCATCTCCCTGCATATCTATTCAATATCTGGCCTGGCTACATAGCTGGTTGACTAGTAGGCTTAAGACTTACTCCTATAGAATTTTATACAGCGTAGATATGTTTTCTATATAAAATTGTGCAGCACAGTGAAAAGGGAATGTTTGGAGACAACATAAAATGAACTGGATTTAATGTTAAATTAAATCACAGAAGAGATATTGTGCTGATTATTCATTTTCATATTTATCAAATGTTTCCATTTTTTAACCTACCTGAAAATAGTGAATTTCCAGTCATTTGCACCAGAGCATTATAGAAAGTATGAGAACTGGCTGCACAATTTAGGTCAAGCTTGATACAGAGCACTTGAAGGCTTGACTATAGCTGGTAATGCAATTTACACAGGGCAGTGCATTCAAACAATTCAGGACTTGAATCCAACTTTTCTATGAACAGACTCTCATATAACTTAAAGTCACCATAAGTGTTCTATTGCATATGATTCTTGCAGAGACTGTGAACTAATGTTTTGAAACTTGATGGAACCCTGCAGTATTGCCAACCCCAACATTTAAAAAATGACGAGTCAGGGCTCCCAAAATCATGAGCTTGACTTGAAAAAAATCATGATAAAAAAAGAGTTTTGCATTCTTTTTATTTGCCTTCTGATTTCTGAGCTTTTAGAGCACATACATAGGTCACATTTTCAAGCTTTTCTGCAAAATCATAAATTTACTTTTTAACAAACAAACAAACAAGTGAGATTCTCACATAATCACTTATCCCCAGGACCTGGGCCTTTAAGTAAAATATCAAGTATCACAAGACTTGCAATAAAATCAGGAAAGTCGACCAAACTGACAGAGTGAAAATTAAACTGGCCGGAGTGCTGAACTTGCTATATTCAGTCCTTCATCCCAGTTTATCTACCCTGATTTTAAATCAATGCAATTAAAACCAGTGCAAGCCCCTACTGGAGATGCGCTTAAACTGGTTTAACCCTCACTTAAAATCACTTGAGCTTAATTCCACACAAGCTAAAGCGATTGAAGCAAGGAATAAACCAGTTTAAGTAGGCAAGCCCTTCAGTAGGCACTCAGCACCAAAGCAAAGCAATGCTACTGCATCCTGCTAGTGACTGCTTTCAAAGATGGTACTTTGCAAACCATAAGTTACACCAAATAAGTGCTGTAACTGTCTGGCATCCCTGCTGTCAAGTGGTAGGAAGCATTAATTTTAAATTCTGCACAGCATTTGCATGATGGAGCCTAACCCCCTACCCTAGTGCGGAGGGAGGGAGGGGGGCAGGGTCTGTGTGAGGCGCTTTCCCTCCCCAGTGAAGGGGGGCGGGGCAAGGTCCGTGTCAGGAATGGGGTCTCCCCGCCCCCGTTGGGGGAGAGAGGCCGGGGCAGGGTCTGTGTGAGGGGAACCCCCCCCAGTGACGGGGTCCCCGGGTCTGTGCGAGGGGGGGCCCGGGGCAGGGTCTGTGTGAGGGGACCCCCCCCAGTGAGCGAGATGGGGGACAGGGTCCGTCTGTGCGGGAATCTCCGTCTCGCCCTCCCCTCATGCCAGAGAAGCAGCCACGCTCGCTCGTGTCACTTCCCCTCCCCCAGAGTGACAACTCCTCACTCTCCGCCTCCTTCCCTGGATCAACCCGACACCTGGGAGACATCAACCAATCGCTTTATATCGTTCTCTCATTGACAACGTCATTCACCAGTCACCAAGCTCCGCAATAAAAACAACCCCGCCCTCAAGCACAGCAGCCAATCAGAGTGCGATCCAGGACCCCTCCTCTCCTCGCCTCATTATGCACGGTCCCCGTCTCTGCCCACTGAATGATTGACGTCAGTCGTCAGCCAATTATCTTTCGCACTGTTGGGCAGGCTCACGCCTCTGCCAATGGCGTCCCCAGAGCAGTGAGGTTCGGTTGCGCGGGGGCAAGTTAGTGTGAGCGGCGCAGTTCTCCAGGCAGAGGGTGATGGTTGTGGAGTGAGCGGCTGCGGGGAGCCCTGGATTGTTCCTTGTACTGGGGAGGGGGGACAGAGGCGCCTGGAGCGGTTTGTGCCATGTGGCCCTCGGAGGAATGGACCGGTCCGCGGGTGCCGCTGCGGTAATGGGCAGCGGCGCTAGCCCCGCGGGGTGCGTGGTGCCCGCTCCAGCCTGGCCGGGATTAGCTGTGTGAGGAGCCGCAGGAAGGTAGGTAGAGGAGGGGCAGGGCCCCTGGCTGCTCGTGCCGGCTGGGTCCCCCCCCTCCCCCCGGGAATCCCTCTGCATCCTGCCCCCTCGCTGCCGGCCCCAGGCAGCTTCATCCCGGGCTCTGGTCCTGCCCCCAGCTGGGCCGGCTGCTTTGCCGGGGACTGGAGCTAGCAGCTCATCAGTTACAGTGACACATGTCTGGTGAGGCAGTGAAATGCCTCCTGGGGGCCGCGCTCAGCAAGGAGAGCTCCCTCCTCGCCCCCAGGCTTCCCCCCCTCCCCATTTCATCTCATCTCCCACCAACCCTCCCCCTATCCCATCCCATCTCCCACCAACCTCCCCCCCCATTTCATCCCATCCCATCTCCCTCCCCCCCATTTCATCCCATCCCATCTCCCACCAACCCTCCCGCATTTCATCCCATCCCATCTCCCTCTCCCCCATTTCATCCCATCTCCCACCAACCTTCCCCCCCATTTCATCCCATCCCATCTCCCACCAACCCTCCCCCCCATTTCATCTCATCCTATCCCATCTCCCACCAACCCTCCCCCCCCATTTCATCCTATCCCATCTCCCACCTAGGGCATCAGCCTTTCCTTCCGCCTCTTACAGACCAGAGATTTCACTCCTCACACCTAGCAGATCCCCTGCCCAGGAGGAGGGGATTTAGCCATCCCTTGCATGCCTCTGTCCTTTTCCTAGAGATGATGCATGTTTCACCATTTCTTATTTCTCCGGGCAGGAGGGAGAAGCGTTTCAATGCAGTGAGGGAGATGGGGATCCTAGGCAGCCCTGGTTCAAGAAATATCCCTGTCTCCTCTTTCCCTTCGCATGAACATTTACAGCATCAACACCCTCTTGCATACAGTGTGTGCAAACACTCCTCTGGGGAGAAAAGTGGGGGGAGGAAACAACTGTTACACCTTTTGTCATCAGCTGGAAGACAAAGAACTTGTCTTTGCTTCCCGTCTGTCCCTCCCTCTGGGTGCATATTGGCAGCACCTCAGCTGCTCTACACCGCTTCCAGGAGATGCTTCATAAGGCTTTAGGATGGCCCTGACCTGCCCTTTTTTGTTGTTGTTGGTGCTGATAAAAGGACGTGTTGATATATTTCCAGATGGACTTTGCATTCCTGAAATTGCTACTGCATTTTTATTCTATTCTATTTATTTATTTATTAATTTATTTGGGGGAAGGTGCGTGTGTGTGTTGTAGTTCTCTATGGATGAAAGGTACAAGGTTGCATACAGTTGCAACATCATAGTGTGTAACACATTAACCACTATTTCTCCCGCTTTCTGCTTTGTTTTCCAGTCTGGCAGTCTGCACATCACCCAGCGCATGAGAAGGAATGATGACTCCATGAGGGAACTTCTTTTCAATCACTCATTCACCCAGTCATGTCTCATGATGCTCCCAGCCAATAATGTGCCATTCACCTAGACTGGGATTTACCCTGTGAAAGGGAGAGATAGAACATGAGTCCTAAACGTAACCTCAAGCTTTTTCTTGTGCATTGTTTTTGGTGTATTTATATGTAGAACCCTGAGCATTGGGCACATGCACTGTTAAACCTGCTTTGCTAGATCCAAGAGCTGCAGCTGTGTGTTGGACTCTGATATTTTTTCCTCGTCATCATGGCTTCAGTTTGGAAGAGACTGCAACGTGTTGGGAAACATGCATCCAAGTTCCAGTTTGTGGCCTCTTACCAGGAGCTGATGGTCGAGTGCACCAAGAAATGGTAAGAAGTGTGTGGTCAAGTGAGTTGCTGATGCTAGAGCATGGCTGTTGCCTGTTCAACTATGTGGTTTCCCTCCTTTAGTGCAGAAGCTGCTGGGTGGGGTGCAGATCTCTCTCTTAACAAGTGCCTTCCACCCCCATGGGGTTAATTATTGCACTCTAGTTTGATCATCTTAGGTGGTTGCTGCAGTATTAGACTGTGCATTTATTAGATATGAACTTTGATTTTTAGCAGCCTTATTTATTTATTTATTTATTTTATTTTTTTAACGGAAACATTTCCAAATGTCAACACAAGTCTCAGAGATGGGTGTGATAAGCCAACTGTAACATCAAAGGGATATAGGGATTTGACACATTTTTCAGAGTGACAGTGTATCTTATTTTATTCTGGGTAGATATGACTTTTCTTGCCTAAAGACTTCTCTTTCCCCTTCCATCTTTTGAATGTGAAGAGTGAGGACACAGAGCCTTGGGAATTATTTGAGTTATTTGCTGAGTCAGACAAGAATTGCGTGCTGTAATGGCCCAGTGGAACATATTTAGAGCTGGCTAGACTGCAGCAAGCAATTAACTGTATGGGTCTGTCTCAGTCACACCTCTCTCCTTATGCAAAGTGGACTCCTAGAGCCGATTGGATTTTTTAGTCTTGTTTTGCATGGAGGACCAGGATCTAGGTTTTGTTTTTGGTGTTTCTTGTTTTACTATGCAAAGACAAAAAAAATCACATTAAAATATATTATACTAAAACGGAAGTTATCTATTAGTAGGCCAGGAAGGCTTGCATTATTTTTCATGTTCATAATGGACTCAATTCTGTAATGTCAGTGGGAAGTGAGTGTACTTGAAAAATTCCAAAACGGCACTGTAAATCATCTGTAGCAAACTTAAAACTTAGTTTCTATTATTGGCTTTTCTTCTTGTTGGCCAGCTTGGCACTAGCATTGGATGCTTTTAGTAGTTATAAGTAATTGCTTCTGCTAAGTTAAATTGTTAGAAATATCAATCAAACATACTTGAATCATAATACTACCCCTGTCTTAAAGGGGCACTGTCAAATTAGAAATCACTTTTAAAAGCGTTCTCTGCACTTTTGATATTTCAGTTTTAATAATCTTTACAATCTAGAAAATCTAATTGATTTTAATAGTTTTTTAAGGCCAGAAGAAACCATTACGATCAATTAGTTTGATCTCTTCTATAGAACAGGCTATAGAATCTGACCCAGTAATTACTGTATCAAGCCTATTTTACCACTTGTGCTTCTGTTACTTTTTTACATTGCATTAGGCTTGGGCAATAAAGCTAAACTAAGTTTGACACAACTTAATTCATGTGGGTAGTGTCATCCGTTCCACACTCCCGATAGGTGTAAACCGGGGCAGTCAATAGGCAGGCTGCGGGCCAAATCCGGACCCCCAGATGCTTTTGAATGGACTGCTAAATCTTTTTATTTATTTATTGTCATTATTGTTATTGCAGCCTGAAAAATGTTTCTCTGGAGTCTAGACCATGACTACACCTTGATCAAGAAATTTGGACCGTGACACAAAAAAAAATTGACTACCTTGGTGTAAATGTTTATAGGATCTGGGCCACATTGGTAACCAGGATAACCACACTGTTGTGAAATGTTTCAGAGATACGTCTTTTAACAAATAAAGCAAACTCACCCTATACAATCACTTGATTTGTAGACTCCTCTACACTTTTAAAAAAGAGGAAACCGTCTTAAGATAAAAATGTTCCATAAGCATGAGAGTTAAAATTAAATGTTTCTTCCACAAGTGGAAATTCTGTATAAAAACCAGGAATGATAAAAATATTTTTATAACATTTTAAGTACAGCTTTCTCTGCCTCTGAAATAGACACTAATTTCTGTGTGCTGGTGAGCAACGCTGTCCTTTTTTAAGCCTGCATCTGAGTTTATGGCTGGGTTTAAAGAGCAGAATTGGCATGAGTGACAACAAAATATGAGAAACTAACTGCCTCTGCCCTGCCTCTTCCTGAAGTCAGGCCTAATGTGTATATGATGCGGCATTGGAGCAACAGGGCTACAGTATATTCTTTTAGGTCGATGTTGTAAGTGCCCTTTGATGGGAAATGTAGTAAACACTGTCTTATTTTAATGTATTGGCACTCCACAATACTGTGGTTCTGTAAGAAAATAATGATCCATTCATATTTTAAAATAAATGACAATGCAGTCATAAACACAACCAAAGCAACATATGGCTGGGAGAAAAGATTGTCTATGAACTCAACAGGAAGAATGCTTATTTACAAGTTGAAGATAAGAAGAAATAATCTTTTGTTCTTCTCAAAAATGGATTTATCTTGTGAATTTCATTGTTTTGTAATTGGTCAGTTGCACTGTGCAACACTAGATGTATTCTTGCAAAGTTCTAATACCTTTCATTTTGTTTTGGAGTAAATTTTTGTTTATTGTTTTTCTTATATTGATCTGAATTTTCATGTGGTGGTTTGAATACTCTCGGTCCTCAAGCTGGTAGCTATGCTGTTTATGTTGGAGGTCACAGACACTCTTGTGTTGCTGCTTTACTCTTTAATTGGATTATTTCTAGGTAAACAGCATATGTCCAGCATAGTAAAGGGATTTTCAATCTTGCTTTTCCTGGTCTATATAGTTTCTCATGCTTGCTGCTATTAATGGTTATAGACGGCTACTTCCAGAGAGATCATTGATCACTTTATTAATTGTGATGGTATATTTAAAGATGTTAGCACTTCATTATAAAATCTTATTTTCAGACATTCAATTGAACAGATCTGCCTTTTCTGGGCTCAAATGTGGCATTGTAAATTCCCACTGAAGCATTTAAGAGTTATGGCTGTTCAGCACCTCTGAAAATCAGGTCACTAATTTAGATTCCCTACATTTCAAAAAAAAATGGCCTGTGTCTTTAATGTGGATTTGTGACTCTAGATACCTCAAAAATTTGATATTTTCACATGAATCACATGAGTTTAGTGCATATAAAAGGTGCTGGCTTGATAGCCCTGGTATCTGACATCCCCTGCTTACCCTAAAACAGGTGGGGGAAGTACAGGCTTTGCAGCCTTACTAATGTATTTCAGCCTTAACCTGGATGAAGTATATATAGTAGGGAGGGGATAGCTTATCCTCTGTCCATTCAGTCCTTGGCCCAGCTTCTGAGTCTATCTAGTACAAATGGCGGTGGTGTGCTTTTTATGGTGTGGACACTTAGTCAGTGGGAATTGGACTGAAAACCACCAAACTCATGTTCATATAGGCCCCCTGAACAGCCATTGGTTGGTTACAACATCTATTCACTATCTGGGTTGCCAGAGCAAAACTTTTTCTCTATCTGAAACATTAATGTATTTAGAACCTGTGGAGGGAGTAATTTGATGACTCTGTTAGATTGCATGTCTAGCTCAATCAGTCTCGATGGAAGAATCCAACCAACCAAGCTCCCCTGTAAATGTGTGATTGCTTTGAGCGTCTGGAAATGCACTCGTCTCGGCCATAGTGTATAAGAAATGAAATTGCTCATATCCCCTTAGACCGTGAGCTCTCTGCGGCAAGGACTGTCTTTATTTTGCTCATTTATATGTTGCCTAGCAAATTTGGGTCCTAACTAGGCCCCCAAGATGCTACCACAATATATATAATAACTACGCTTCCACTGAGATAGGCCTGAATCTTACAGAGTTGATCTTAAACATGTTGCTAAGCTCCTTATGTATTGTTTCTTATCAGATTCTTCTAATACCAAGAGGCAACACATTCACTGTTAAAAACATTGAGATTATGACAGGAAATAATAAGTGACCACAAAGCTGTAACTAAGCATTTTAGTACCTGGGGTGAGCAAGTGTATTTGTGCCACTTAGAGGTGACACGGGGGGGTTCAGGGGAGTGCACTTGTGGAGTTGTGGGGTCAAATGCCTCCCCAGATTTCTGCCTTCCATTTAGCATGGAGTTTTTCAAACAGTGGAGTGTGCCTTCCCAGGTACACCTGTCACAATTTGCTCCCTCTCACCTATCCCATCATCTGGTCCAGAAGTAGCAAATTGTGATAGGGCATCAACCATCCATCACAAATTTGCTACCCCTAGACCAGAGGATGATAACTGTGAGAGGCAGCAAATTGTGACAGGTGGTTAATACGTACCCATAGTGCACCGCACTCTGAATCAGTACAAGCGCTCTTGGTGAGAACATTCACAGTGGACAAAAGGAGTCAAGTAGGCATGCACACAAATGACATACTAGCTGCGGTGACTGTATGCTGACATAACTTGAGTTAACATAAGTTTGTAGTGTAGATATGGCCTTGGATATATGAATTGTTTGGGAGAGGTAACAGCAAAAGTCTGAGGCGAGGCCAAGATTCACTCAGGGGTTTAGACTCCTACTTTTGTGGATCTGGGTGTCCTGCAACTTAATGGCTCAGGAACAAAAAGACACATGAAAGGAACCAGTATCACTGATTTTTAAAAAAACAAACAAAAAATCATGACTTGGGGGTGTATAACTCATGATTTTTGAATTCTTGTGGTTGTCAAGCAATCATGGACCTATAGCTGGGTTCAAAAAAGAATTAGATAAGTTCCTGGAGGACAGACAGGTCTATCTATGGCTATTAGCCAACATGGTCAGGGACGAAACCCCATGCTCTAGGTGTCCATATCCCTAGTCTCTGACTGCCAGAAGCTAGGAGTGGATGACAGGATCACTCAATGACTGCCTGTTTTATTCATTCCCTCTGAAGCATCTGGCATTGATCACTATTGGAAGACAGGACACTGGCTTGATGGCCTATTATTGACCCAGTACGGCCATTCTTATGTTCAGTAAAACTTACAGTAGATTTTTGCCTTTGAGAAGGATTTAATATGAGATAGTATATTGTTCTACACGCAAGCAGTGACGTAAAAAAGCACGAAGAGCTGGCTTGAGAGGCAAAGTAACAGTGAGAAAGGCAATCTCCATTGGTGGAACAAATGAAAATGAAGAAGTTTTGACACCAGGCTAGGAAATAGATTGGAAGTCACATGGTCCTACAGAATAAACTTGTGCTATAAAAAGAAAAAGAGAACAAATTTAGAATTAAAAATTCCAAATTAAAAATCACAATAAACACATAGGATGTGCTATGCTGGAAACACAGATGTCATTGCTATAAATACTAGCAACTATTTGCTTATAAATATTTTCAATGCGTATTTGCTATTAAAATATAAATTAAATAGCACAATGACATCCGTCTTCACAGTGTTGACAAAAGTAAATGATGAAGTGCTAAAAGTAATAAATAACATTTTAAAAAAGTAAACAAATCGAAGGAGCAAAACTATATTTAAAATGGATTACAACAAAGGGAGTGCAGGTTAGGGAATCACAGCAGCAGATAAGATGGATTTATGATCTGCTAGGAGACTTTATGCAGACATATAAACTGATAAGGGATTCATTTAAATACTCAGAATGTGTGACAGGTTCTTTTTTTTGGGGGGGGGGTGAAATATTTCATGGAATCAAGTCTCCTGCAGCACCTCAGTATGTTATATCTGGTAGAGAAGAGCTGCTGTGTCTAGGCACTGGGATGCCTGTGCCTTGAAAAACAGAGCCTTGGGACTGTTCTGAGGGAGGGGAAATAAAAAAGTCGCTCTCCCTCCCTCCCCACCCTACTTTTGAAAACACTGCAGGTGTCTCACCCTATCAGGGTAACTGTTACCCCCTCTGCCCCTCCCTGTTCCAGGGTTTTGCCTTCTGCCACCCCCTGGCAGTGCCTCATCCATGGGCTTA
Organism: Trachemys scripta elegans; assembly: GCF_013100865.1. Taxonomy (NCBI): domain Eukaryota; kingdom Metazoa; phylum Chordata; order Testudines; family Emydidae; genus Trachemys; species Trachemys scripta. The sequence continues at coordinate 15,597,938 of NC_048300.1, forward strand.
ACCCCTGCTCTTACGCACTCCCTCCCTCCCCAATTTTGCTTCTGGGCCCCTTCAGCAGATGTTACTGAGCATGCTCAGTCTGTGTATGCATGCTCAATAGGAGCCAACCAGTACACTCAGCACCCTGCTATGGTCCTAGCACCACGGAGAGCCTGCTCCGATGGTGCTGACGTCGCCAGGACTGATTCTGCGCACTGCCCCATTTTGGTGCCCCTGCTGGCTCTGTGCCCTGGGTTGCTGCCCCGCTTTCCCCACCATAGTTCCAGCATTGAGTGACTCCGTAAGGGGTGCCACTTTAGTAGCTTTCTTAATCCAACTCATTGTGCCTATTCCTTGCAATATATACAATACCCTTCACCTTCTGTATACAACTCTGCTTTTATAAAGCTTTTTTGCTAAACCTTTTACGTTTCTAAAGTGATTAGACTTCTCTATCAAACTGCCCGCACTGACTAAAGGCTTAATTTTCTTGTGAGACACGTCTAACTTTTTTTTTGGATCAAATAGAGGTATTCTGGTGTAGTTCCTGCATCTTAAAAATATCTTTCTCTCTTGGAAATGAAGCAATACTTGAATTTTTTTCATCTGTTTTTCTCCTCCATAGTAGTTTCATAACTGGATGCTGCCAGAACTTAAGATTTGGCATTTAATGAGCATGGCAGAGATTCTTCAGGCTTTTTGAGATTCCACAGTTCATTCTAGTCTGCCTTCCGGTCTCTGCTTTTCAACAAGCTTCTGAGTGCTGAAGGAAAGAACTGGAATTTACTAGCTGTTGCAGAAATAGAGATTGCTTGCGCAGGGCCTGATCCTGGAAGGTGCTCAGTGCCTTGCAGGATTGGGCCCACAGGGGAGAGTCTTATGAGTGTATGGGTGTGATTGTTCAGTAAAGATAATTGTGTGGCAAGGCAAGGTCAATCTGCAGTTTACATCCAGAGTTCCTAAAGTCTTTAATGTTGTGGACCACTTTAGTGTAGCCACTTCCCCTTTTGAGCAACTGCTTGTATAGAAAAGGCTTGGCTCTGCCCGCTTCCCCCTACGTCTACTCCTCACAAGTTAAGGTTTTATTCTCTCAAATCAATTCTACTCCTCTTTTTATTCGCAGTCAGCTTTCCTGCTTCCCACATTGAAAATTGTCCCTAGCTCCAAAATCAATTAACTTTCTCCCAAAGTCAGCTTTTAACCCTCACCAACTCTCAACTCAGAATTAGTTCTCCACCAACCACCACAATCAGCTTTTAGAAATCAATTTCCCCCTCCTCCAACAAATCAAAATTAATTCCTTCTCCACAGTCAAAATCAATTCTCAGCCCTCTCACTTTGACCTACCCACTTCCCCCAAAATCAAAATATGTAGAGCCCTGCAAATCTGTGGATATCCGCTTTATAGCTGCATCCGTGGACTGTTTTTGCGGCTTGTGGATTGGACGTGGATACAAATTTTGTCTTTCTGCACAGGGCTCTAAAAATCTGTTCCGCCGTCTCATCTGAAACTCTGTTCTCCTTTCTTTCTTGTCCCTGCTCCTAAGTGTGTAGCTGTTGGGCTCCCTGATTGCTTCCTGCTAACATCCCTTTCCAGTTGCTGGCTCCTTAATGCTCATTTCTTTCATTCCCTACTCTGTTTTCTACTTTGTCACCCTTTCTATTCAAACTTTCTATTTGCCCCTCCACCATCCTTATGGCTACCCAGAATTGCCATCAGGGCACTGGGAAGGGAACCTCTGATCAAGATTAGTGTGTGTGTGTGTTTTGTTTTTTAAAATGCTATTTTTTCCCCCAAAGAAGTTTAGAAATACGGGAGGGAGGAGTTGGAGGTGGCTGTGAAATGTTTCTCGCTACATCTACAGGACGTTTTTTAGATTTTTTTAAGTAGATGCAAAAGGCTTTAATATTATTCTCTTGACACCATTCCTTCTACCCTTCTAAAATGTTATGGCTAGATTACTTTATTTCCACAGTGCATTCTCTCTCTCGCTTTTTTTTTCTTTTCTTTTGCATGTGTTGTGATATTTGGTGCAGTTCTTCAAGCCCTAGTTCCTGAAGTCATGATGAATACAATTTAAAAAAAAAAAAAAATTAAATGGAAGCCCTTGTGGTTATAGAGGAAAGCTTAAAAATGTCAATCCAGAGGCCATGACATTTGAAGGCAAATAAAAATAACCTAAAAGCTGGTTTAAAAATAAGTTTGTGATTGAATTAAAAAAAAAATCTTGACTCTTGTGGGCTTGATTCGTGATCGTTGAATGCTTGGGATTGGCAATACTGCCTTCTTCTGCCCCAATCCCACAAAGACTTGTTGCTTGGCATTGTGTTTACTGTTACCAGTGAGACAATTTACAGAAATTAAGCAGTGTGCCTAATAGTAAGTCTTTGTAGCATTGGGCCTGTAATGAAGTATTTCTCAGAGAAACACAATTTATTACTGAAATTTCTTGACTTGAGTCAGTGTCCCAGCAATGGGAAAAACAATTGTGCACATAAAGTGGATTATAGCCCAATATAATGGGACGAACCCACTGTAATAGGTTGGTTTTTATTTCACTAAGTCTCTCTTTTGAGTGTGGAGAGAAAGGATGTCTTATTGACAGGGCCGTCCTTAGGATTTATGGGGCCATACGCAGTATTATTAAACTGGTGCCCCTATGCCAGCGCAACTGGTGCTCCTACGCCGGCGCGTTCGGCTCTGTGAATATGGCCCCTGCCTTCTGCCTAGTAAGGAGACTGCAGCATGCGCTGGGTGTGCAGGAGCTGACCCGCTCTTACCTGCTGTCCCGGTCATAGGCGCGGACTCTGTGGGTGGGTGCTTCGGGGTGCAAATTTTCTCTATTCAGGAACTCTGTTTTATTTATTTATTTGTAAAAGCTTCTCCCTGTCTGCTCTTAAGCGTCTGTGAAGTCTTCTGCTTTGGCTACCTAGTGACTCAGTTTGTGTGCATCTTCCTCTCCGTGATGATGGAGTAGAATTCCAGCAGGCCATTGTGCTACTGTGGAACAGCATCAAGGTTTCCTGTCCATCTGTGCCTATGTTCTGTGGCCCTCTGTAGGATACTAGAAATTCTGCAGCTGTTCAAATTCAATTTTTAAAAATGGAGGTTTTCAATAAATGTGCAAATAACTAATGGTGAATACAGCAGACCCTGTTTTATGCTTTCCTAACATTTTCAGTCTTCAACATAAGACACTTTTGTATTAACAGTGTTTAAAGAAGTTGTCAGGTGGGAAGCTGGAGGTTTTGACAGTTGACTGTTGGCACCTGGGGAGACATTGCAGAGAGTTCAAGACTGGGGCCCAAGCTAAAATTAGCAGAAATATATATCCAACGTCACTGACATCTCGGTTGTCATCTTTAGGATTCCAAGTTCACAACTGATTGAGTTGAATAAGACATTCACAGACTCACCTCTCAGCTAATGTTTCAGGCTGCCTGTAGTCGCATGAAGTCTGTTTCTGTTCACATGTTGAAGTTTTCTTCACAACCATGACTTTTCCTTTTACAAAAAACTAACAAACAAAAAAATCTTATTTTCCAGAGCACAACTCTATAGCCGGGGTGGATTCTACAGCTATTAAATTGTGGGATCTGCAAGGCCCAGAATATTAATAATTTTGGGGATAAACAGGATTATGGTTTTATTCTGCATACACATCCAATATGTTGTTGCCGTGCTGTGTGATGTATTTATAATGACTTAATATAAGCAGCCTATAAAACGTTTCTGTGGACTCAGTATTTCTCTTCCTCCTGTATAAAAATTGGTGCCTTTGAAAAATAACCTATACTTTGTGTTTCATTAGATTTCAAGCTATCCTACAGTCTCTTCATATAAACTTGGCTGCACAGTGCCCCAGAATAACACCTATCTTTAATTTGTTCCTGAGCTAATAGTAATTTACTGACACCTGTACATTTATAGTACCCAGATCCTGCTTTTGAAAAACAAGGAACCACTTCATGATAAATAGCAAGACAATGATGTATACAATCTACCTGGGAAAACTTCTTTGCATACCCACTGACTTTAGCATTAAAAAAATCCATATTAAATAAGTAATTAGAGAATCCAGTGTGTTAATACAGTTCGCAGTGCAACGTATAATGCTACTCAATTCACATCATGAACTTCCTTTATTTTGAGTGATGGCTCATTAAGTAAATTCTGAATCCCTTTGTTTATCAAAGTGCGTAGGAGGAGATTTAAAATAATAAAGAACTGTCAAAACAGCTTACTGTTCTTTTCAAATAAGGAACTGAGAGTTCACTGGGCTAACCTGTGGCCAGCGTAGTTGTAATGTATCAGCAAGGGCCTGGGCCTTAGCCTTAACATATGTCCTGTAACACCATACCTTCTGTTTGCCACTTCTGGTGTCTGCCTCATCACTCCCAGCCACCATAACTCTGGCCATGTTAGCCATGTACGGTTTATTTTATTTTGGTTGTGTGGATTTTTTTGGTGGTGGTGGCTGATAACTGTGGAAAAATGGAATTGGTGTCCTGGCCACTCCTGTAGGTAACCTGAATGTTAGTTGAATAGGGCTATGAAAGATTGAGATGCTTATGGCAAGATGCTCAGAAGAGCTCTGCACCAAGTGAGCTGAATGCTTTTGAAAAATCTGGCCATTTGCTTTGGTGTCTTAATGTGACCTGAGCTCGTCTTCAAATGTAGCCCATAGTGGACACAGTACTTGGAATAAATGTCTGTGGGTCAAGCAAGTTAACATAAATGAAAAGGTTTTTTCTTTTGTTTCTGTATCAGAACTTTGATCTATAAGGATGCTAAAAAGAGAAGAGGCCTGCCTGTCTGTCATTTAGTTTCTAGTTGCACAAAGCCAAGGCGTTTAGTTTTTCATTAGCCATAGTTTCTGAGGAATATATAGCCTGTTTCCCATTATCAGTAACTTTAGCTTATAAAGAATGCTGCTCCCGCGAAAATTATTTTTTCTTTTGCTCACCAATACACAGTTTAAAGATCTGCTGTGATGGTACTTCCTTTGTCTGTTAATGGCTTTTTGCACTCTCGATAAAATCACTTTTCATCCCTTCAAACAACTGCCTTATAATCCTCCAGCATCTGCACATCTTTTCAGAATACAATTTTGAAACTGGCTGTGCCATTACTAAAGGTATTTTTATTCCTGTGGACTTTTTGCATATACTACATGCTGTTTGAGTTTCATTGGCACTGAAATGCATCCACGAGTAATCGTAAAACCACTGGGTTCAGAAAGCTCTCTTTGTGGCTGGTTTAATCATGAGAGTTGCTGACTGAGAACTGAAGAAATTGGGGACGGTGTTACAAGCAACCTTAGCATCTATACTTACTGCAGGTCCTGGGAATCTCCTCTGTTGTTGGTGTCCTGATGCTTTTTTCAATCCACAGCAGTAAAACTTTAGTAGGATGAATCCCTGTAAGGAGAGATTATGCCAGCTGCTCCACCACAAGAGCATAGGCCTTTGAGAGAATGGGAGAGTATATTATAGAAAGATTTTTTTCCAAACTAATACTTTCCACACAACTTCAACTCGGAAATAACCTTCCTTTTAAACTGAAAATTAAATGTATAACATGTCTTTTCTACTACCCTGTTCCATGAGAGCTGTAAGCAGCCCTTTTTCTTGAGCAAATTAAGCCTGTGTTTTTTAATGTGACATACCTTCAGTATGATAAGGGCATTTTAATATCCTCCATCTTCTAATGTTGGGGCATTTTCTGTTTGCAAAATTAATTTTTGACCCCTGATTGGGGTATTTTTATATTGGTTTTCTATCTTCTTGTCATCTGTATTTTGGAGTGGACGGATTCTAAATCAATTTGTCTTGTGAACCCTGTGCTCCACAGCTGTTAACCAAAGCCTACCGCCCATTGTCAATGCCCCAAGAAGGGCTGCACCACACTGGAGGCGGACAGTAAAGATGTGTGTGTTACCTGCTTATTTCAGTTCCTGGGATGCTCTCTCATGGTGGTGCTTGTACCTTAGCAGTATTAGTTGCCTCTAGTACAGGGGTTTCCAAACTTTAATAATCTGTGAACCCCTTTCACTAAAATGTCAAGGCTTGTGAACTCCCCCCCCGCCCCCCCAAATGAATATTTCCAGGGATTTTTTTCTTACCTCAGCATAAATTATAAGCGCTGTGATCTTGGAAAATTTGTTTTTGATATGCTTATTACACACTATTAAAAATACTGTAATGATAATTATTACATTATGAAAATGGCAACTCACTTCCAAGATATCACTTCTGTAGCTTGTATCACTTTTGATTAAGCCTGTTGTAAGACAAGGCTCCTATCAAGGTGCCAGTAGAAAAAAGAGGTGCAGGGGCTGCACACCTGGAGGCCTGGGGGGGCACTGCCGAAAAGTGTGGGGGCCCGCTGGAAAAAAAGGGGAGGGACCTCCGGGGGGGCACGCTGCAACGGGGATGACACGTGACCCTCATCACCCCGCCCCTGTACTGGTGCCTCTGGCTCCTATGTTTCATCAAGGAGTATCAGATGTGAAACAGAAGGAAGGTATCTAAGAAGCCAACTCAGAGTTCCTCCTACACAAGCACTCAGGTCTTGAGCAGTCCAGGCAAACAATGCACATTACAACAAAGCTTAAACTTGTTCTTCATAATTTAAAAACAACACTAGCAGCCTATTTAATTTTAAAAACAGCAAAAAATAACCACCTCCCTTTCCATTTCTTATAAGGAGTCTTGAAGTTTAAATCTCCTCAGTGTGATAGATATGTTTGCTTTGATCTGCTTAGCTCTTGGAAGTCCCCAAGGTGCCGGGCTGCTGGCCCCGTGCTGCCCCGGGGTCCCTATGGACCGCTTTGTCCACCATTAGGGAACTTTTTCCCGAGAACCCCCTGTAACATTTCGTGAACCCCCAGGGATTCATGAACCCCATTTTGGGAACCACTGCTCTAGTAAATCTAGTAGTGCTGATATGGTTACTAGCACTAAGGACAGCTACACCAGCTTGTTTCATGGGCTTAGCAGAGGGAGCGGGGACAGGAGTATGAGGTCTTGTGCTCAGGCCCCAACTCTGTACTCAGGAATGAACCCCGGTAAAGCATTACATGCCAAAAGTCGATTACCTCCTAGAAAAAATGCTGACTCTTTAAATTCAATAAATTTGTCCTAAAATATTTTTATAGAACTGGAACAGATATTGTGAAATGCTTCTTGATTTAGCAATGAAATGCAGGGCTCTGCCTTGATTCATTGTTAACGGTAAGGTCTGCAAAATTATAGAACATTTTTCCTTGCGTTATTTTAGAGTATAGGAAAACCTATCAGAATATATCTAGGGTGCATCTGGGACTCTCTCTCCCAGCCTGGGTGTTAGTTCCGCTTGAGCTAGTGCACTAAAAGTAGCAGTGTGGACATTGTGGCCTGAGCAGCAGTACGAGGTAGCCACCTGAATGTGGACTCGAGATAAGGGCACTATAACTGTACTGGTGTCAGTGAATTACTGTTAGCTCAGGAGACATTTGAAAATAGTTGTTATCTGGGGGCGCTGGGCAGCCAAGTATATACGAAGGGAAGGAGGTTAGCTTGAAAGCTGGTGGTATACAGAAGGAATGTTATTTTTTCAAAGGCACCAATTTTTATACAGAAGGAAGAGAAATACTGAGTTCACACACATTTTATTGGCTGCTTACCGGGGGTCAGGTGGGCTTGTAGCGGGTGGCTAGCCTGTGCTGCAGTGTCCACACTGCAATGTTTGTATACCTGGCCTGGGAGTCATGCTCCCAGCTTCAGTGTAGTCCAGATAAATTAGGGTGACACATTTATGCTCCATCTTGTGAGAACTACTAATGTTCTTTAAAAATAATAACGATGACGATAATAAACCCATGAAGTTCCCAAGAAACAGAAAGCTGCTTTCTTGTCAGCCTGGTGGAACAGGATCCCCGTTCTCTTCTTTCTTCTGTGCTTTGGAACACATGGGCAGCCAGAAAGTTTAACTCATGGAAGGAGTGAGGATAAACTATATGGCTTTCTTCCTTCTGCCCCCCCAACCCCAGCCTGTAGAAGCCCCTCAAAAGTGCTCAGATTCCTTACTCACTGCAACATAACCCCCACTTCACAGCTTGAACATCTTTTGGTGATGGGGAGAGCGAGCCCCTGGCTGTGTGGCTCCTGAGTGAATTATGCTGCCAGGAGTTGCACATGGAGTAAGGAGCAGAATGGAAGATCCCACTGTCTGCATAGCTGCCTTATGAGCTGGGAACATGGAACTGGATTTCCTTGCAGGTCTCAGGTACCCCTCCTTCAATCATAGTGGGAGGGATCTGCCATTAAAGAAGGATGAGTATATTGAGATCTCTCTGCACACTCATCCCCTTCTTCCTGTGGGAATTTCAGTAGAAAGGGAGACTATAAGACGGGGTAGGCAACCTATGGCACGCGTGCCAAAGGTGACAGTGAGGTGATTTTCAGTGGCACTCAAACTGCCCAGGTCCTGGCCACCCGTCCGGGGGACTCTGCATTTTAATTGAATTTTAAATGAAGCTGCTTAAACATTTTAAAAACCTTATTTACTTTACATACAACAATAGTTTAGTTATATATTATAGACTTGTAGAAAGAGACCTTCTAAAAACGTTAAAATGTATTCCTGGCATGCAAAACCTTAAATTAGAGTGAATAAATGAATACTCAGCACACCACTTCTGAAAGGTTGCCGACCCCTGCTATAAGACATAGTTTAAGACAAAGGAAGTGATGATTGCAAGATGAATGCATGTTAGAGACTGGATGCTTGCACAGTTCTAAGACAATATTAGCGGTTGGAGATATTTATTTTTGTGTATCACTGAACAATACATGTTGTAAGTAAAAATAAATGTTTCGAACATGTAACAGAACGTTCCTGAGAACAGCTGTGAAGGCCCCCAGCAGCTCTCTTCTTTTCGTCTGTTTTCACTTCTGTGTAACTCTCTGCCTGAGGACCCAGTGCTTATTCAGACCAACACCTTTTGACTTTAATGGTGTTTGTCCTGTATTTAAAAAATACAGGACGTGGCCTTAGATCAGCAGACGGGACTTTCAGCTGGGAGTTAGAAAACTGGCATTGGTCGTTGAAGTACTAGAGCCAATCCCAATGTATGGAGATGTGAACGCAGAGGCATTTCTGGGAACTAGAGCAATACATAATAGAAAAGGCTATTGCACTACCAAGGGACGAATCCTGCCCCTGCTTCCCTCATCCCACTGCTGTGGTGACTTCTTGGCAGTGGCATGGGTGTTCAGCTGTACAAGCAGAGGACATGGTTTGGGATATTCAGCCCTTGTGCTGCATGGAGTGTCACACTGCAGAAAACGAGGCCGGGGAGCAGGACTGCCCCCCACAGAAACCCCAACCCATCCAACCCCCCTGCTCCCTGTCCCCTGATCACCCCCTCCCGGGACCACTGCCCCAACTGCCCTGCAGGACTCCACCCCCTATCTAAGCCCCACTGGTCCTTGTACCCAACTTCCCCCTTTCTGAGACCCCCCCAACTTCCCCTCTAGGACCCCACCCCCTACTTGTCCCCTGACAATCCCCTGGGACTCTCATGCCTATCCAACTGCTGCCTGTCCCCTGACTGCCCCCCCTGAACCCCTGACCCATCTAACCCCCCCTTCTCCCTGCCCCTGACTGCCCCCTCCAACCTCCGCCCCATCCAACCCCCCCTTCTCCCTGTCCCTTGACTGCCCCCCCCGGAACCTCCTTCCCCTTCTCCAACCCCCCAGCGCCCTTACTGTGCCACTCAGACCAGCGTGTCTGGCTTCGTGCAGCGGCAGACACGCTGCTGCATCCATGCTGCCGTGCTCCCCTGCGGAGCCACAGGCTCCCCCTCCCGCCCAGCACCTGCCTTTCAGATTTGAACACCTCAAAATTCAGGAGTGCTCAAGCTCAGTTTGGGCCGTTGTTACTTCATTTCTCCCAAATCAAATATACTGATCCACTGGAACTTGCTGTAGAAAAAGTAGGATAAAATTTGAGCAAGAAATGCTTCTCAGTGGTTATTAGGACTGGACTTGCTATTTTCAACAGCCATTGCCTTTTGTTTGTTTGTTTGTTTAAAAGGAAGACAGTGATATTGCATTTGCAAATTCCCCATAGAAAGAGTGGAAGAAAAGAATAATAAAGGCACCTCAACTTTTCCTCATTTATGTAGGACAGTCTTATAATATGCATCCAGATATCCTCCAATCACACAAGCTGAAAATTGTTCCACTTTACTGCAGTTCTGTAACCATATGGGAACCAATCCTGTCGGTGTTCTGTGCACATCCAAAATTCCTGCTGAATGACCCGCCCTGGGAGCAAGTTACCAGTGACCCAGGGCTGGGGCGGCAGGGGGGACGGGTGGGGGGGAAAGTCCAGGGCTGGGGCAGCAGGGGGTGCGGGGTGGGGGGGGGGGGGAGAGCCCTGGGCAGGGGTGGCAGGGTGGGGGTCGAGGAGCCCAGGGCTGGGACGGGGGGCAGCCAAAATTTTTTTTGCTTGGGGCAGCAAAAAACCTAGAGCCAGCCCTGGGCCTACCTCTTGGCCAAAGCCAGTGAGTGGGATTGCAGCCAGGGAACATGGACAGGCTGGGAGATGGACTCAAGCATCGAGGACTCCTCCTCGCCCACAGTCCTCTTATAAGGGCCAGCTGGGCCCTGATTGAGCTGGCCACACCTGTGGTCAGCTACCCAGTCAGCTTCCCCCAGCTGTTCTTAATTGCTTTCCCTGCTGCAGTCTTCTCCAGGGCTGCATTTAACTCCTTTTCTGGGAGAGTGGGGCACCCGCCCCATTACAGGGACCCAGAAAGGTACTTAAGCACCTAAGACTTGATTTTAGGTACTGCAATTGATAAAACCTCTGCTCTGTATAATCTAAACCTGCTTAACTCTCTTGGTGCCTAAGTTTTTGTGGTAAAAGTACCTTAGGCACCTATGTTTAAGCCTCTAGATGTGCGCAGTAATGCCTGTCTCTAGACACCTATCTGCCACTGAAAGAAAGATAGGCACTCCTCTGTGCCATGTCGGGGCTGATCTGTTAGGAGTGGCATCTGGGGGCTGATCTAATAGGAGTACTCGGAGACTGCCTAGTTCCATACAAAACAGCTGAGGGGAGGGAGAGGATGATGACCTCCCTTACAGTCTTTATTCTAGTGGCTCGAGCACTCACCCAAGGTAGGGTGTAGGAGACCAATGATTCTAGTTCCCTCTTGCCTGATGAGGAGAAAGGATTTGAACAGGGATCTACCACCTCTTAGGTGAGTGCCCTAATCACTGCGCTATGGAATAATCTGTCCGTCTCCATCAATTTCTGTTGTTCCACTTTAATTAACTAATTTAATAATTAAATGCTAATTGGGCCAGAGAGAGAGTTAGAATGACTATAGCACAGTAGTTGAGCACTCACCTAAGAGGGGGCAGAATTGTTAAAATCCCTTGTCAAATAATTCCTAGTACCTGTAACCAAACATCATTAGAGACAAAGCTGCTGTGTGAACATAGACTAAGCATAATTCTTGTGCCACAAAATGTCCATTATGTTAAAACAGGAACAATTCATACTGCACTGAGCCTTCCGACTTGATTTTGCAGAACAAATCATACGTACAATACGTCTGCTCAGGCCTTGGCTTCACACACAAGTTGTACGGCTTTACTCTAGCAACATAGTTAAAGCAGTACAACTGCTCTGCTCCCAGTGTTGATGCAGTAATTCCAGTATAAAAGTGCTTATACCGGTGTTCCCCTCCAGGAAGGGGAATAAGCTATGCTGGTTTCAGGCAGCTTTATACCTGTGTTCATAGTAGGATTATACTATTTAGGAGTGTGGTTTTTTTCATCTAAGTGCACTAGTTATACTGGTACAAACACTGCATGTTGATCAGGCCTCAGATATCTAAATGTATTTTATTGAAAAGGGAAACAAATGACCCAGTCCAATTCCATTCCGGTCAAAGAAAAGATGACCATTATCTTTACTGGAAGTTTAGATTGGATCCTAAAATAGTAGCATAAATCCAGAGGCAGAGTAGAAGTTGTCTGGATGGGTGCCGGCCATTGAGATTGTTACTGTTTTCTGGTCTGTGTGTGAATGAAGGGCTAAGGTTAGTGCGGGAATTCTATATGTAACCTTGGCTTGTGATTTTCATGATTTGTAATATTTGTGATTTTTTTCACAGTGTGCCTAAATGTACATTACATCTTTTCTTGAATTGCATTTAACAATTTTAATTGTAAATTGACAACTCAGGAAATCTGAGTTTTACTCTTAGGTTTCCACAAACTTTCAGTGTGACCTCGGGCAAGTCACTTAAGATGCTATTTTTAAAAGCTAGCCTCCCTTTTTGTACCCAGATATGCAGGCACAAATAAGTCTCTGCACAGTTCTGCACCCAGTTACTTGTCAGCAAGTTAATGTTATTTAGATGTGGGAACCTGAATGCAGCTGAGTATCGATTCACGAAAAGGACTCGGGCATCATTATGGATAACTTAGTGAAGACTGTTACTGAATGTGCAGCTGTGGTCAAAAGAGCTTAGGTTGCATAAGGAATAGGACAGAGGAGAATACAGAAAATATGTCATTCTGTATATCCGTGGTTCATCCTCTTTTGGAATACTATGTTCAGTACTGGTCACCCCATCGCAAAAGGATATTGCAGAGTTAGAGGGGGTTCAGAGAGTGATTAGGGGCATGGGATTGTTTGCTTTAGAAAAGAGACAAAGAAGAAGGACATGATAAAAGTACATAAAATAATGAATGGTCTAGAGAAGGTACATAGTACATTTCTGTTCTCCCTGTTTCAAAACACAGTGGGGGCGTTCAGTAAAATGAAAAGGTGGCAAATTGAAAACTAATGAAAGGAAATACTTTATCACACAAGTAACTAGACTATGGAACTCATTGCCACGGGGTATTGTTGAGGTCAAGAACTTGTACCATGAATTTAGAACTGTTTTATTATGGGCTTGTTTACATGGTAGATAGCAAGACCATACTTTGTCTTGGTAAGAACTTACCCATATATTAGGATGTTGGCATGCTGTCTGAAGTTCCCTACATCACACTCAACAACTTAATAGCTACTCTGTTTGACAATTGGTCTAGTGATACTTAGAGATTCTGCTGTCATTGAAGAGAGAATTTTCTCAAGAATCGGGATGAAACTCCAAAAAGCTGTGGAGCACAGGACACTGCAGAGTTTCTGTGGAGTAGTAATCAGAGCTTCAAAGGCTTTATATTTCTATGCTGATGTGAATTGTTTGTGTGCAAGTTTGCGATAGCAATGCTGGATAATAAAAGAAGTGAGAATACAAGTGTAATTGGTGCCCTACAAATAGGCAGACTGTTCCATTTTTTGGAAAATCATGTAAACAATGGAGTCAGTTGCAAGAATGTTTAATCCAGTTATTTGGCATCAAATTAAGTCAGAGTGGAAATTCTGTTATAAATAATATATTGATGTGGAGCAGGGTAGGTGATGTAAAGTAAACTAGGAGAACTGGAGAAGGTAACTTAGAAGGGGGAAATGACTGCATAATTGCTCATCTGCAGTTCAGGTCCCAAAACAAGATTTTTACTTATGTCTTGTTTTGATGAGGTGACATTTATTTAAGAGTCTCTAAGCCTCTCACTAGTGTATAAACATTACATTGAGTGGTGAGGAATATCGTTTAAGAATAGTTTCTAAGCACATGCTTCTTGGACAGGTACAAGATTTGGTTCTGGGTTTTTTTTTTCAGTGGCACTAACAGATGGGAAAATGGCAAATATTAGAAGAAAACTTCTGTTCAGTAGGCATGTGGGCTGTAAAGCAGAGTTTACAGTTATCCCAGGATATGTTTAGTATGTAATGTTCAGAGATCTACTTAGTGTGTCTGCTTCACTGCCAAACGATCATGGCAGTCTGAATGATGTACAGATTAGTACCAGTGAGTTGTGCTTTTTAAAAAAACACTAAAGCTTTTATATAGAACTGAATGTGCTGTATGAAGGAAAAGAATGTGCTAATCTCTGGGAAGACTTGTGGTAAACTAAGTTGTTCGTATGAAGCTCGATTACAGTTGAATCCAGAAGAATCCTGTTGTTTTGCTTCAGATGTATCTGAGATCGTTTGAGAAATCACCGTACCTGATTCTGGATTAAAGTGCAATAACTATTCTAGAATTCTCTCTGTGTGGACACTCTTATTCCAGAATAAGAGTGCCTTTTTCTGGATTAGCTTAAACCAATAAACTAAACCAGGAAGAGGCATTCTTGTTCCAGAATATAAGTGTCCGCGTGGGGAGATACTGTAGAACCTCAGAGTTACCAAAACCAGAGTTACGAACTGAGCTGTCACCCACACACCTCATTTGGAAACGTGAGTACGCAGCAGAGACAAAAAAAATAATAAAGCAAATACAGTACAGTATTGTGTTAAATGTAAACTACTAAAAAAAAAAAATAAAGGGAAAGCATCATTTTTCTTCTCCATAGTAAAGTTTCAAAGCTATATTAAGTCACTGTTCAGGTGTAAACTTCTTTGAAAGAACAACCATCATGTTTTGTTCAAAGTTACGAACATTTCAGAGTTACGAATCACCTCCACTCCTGAGGTTCTGCTGCACTGCAGAATAGCTATTCCAGTCAATTTCCAAATGTAGACGAGCCCTACAACAAATACTGCCTTCCTTTTGAAGTGCTAAGTTTGTGTTTGACTGGGATGTTTCAAAACCAATAATATTAAAATTTGGGTGCTTCTGTTTTAAATGTCCCTTTTTAAAATGAAAGCTTAATTTTCTGCAGTATGTGGTAAAATATGTAGAAAAGCTATATCTGTAGAATCTCAGGATTCTATTTGCTCACATATTTTTGTTGTCCCTGCTGATGATTCTGCGTATAATTGTTTTCCCTCCACTGTCATGTATGTGAGGTACTGGGTTGCCAAGATTGTTTCTTCATTCCCTTGTTGGTTGGTTTATAGAGTGACACTTGATTCAGCAGGCTATTTTGCCCCTACCTGTGCAAGTATATTTAAACTTTGAAATAGTATCATTTAAAATTGTCACTTTTAATTTGTTTGTTTTTATTTATGCTTCTCTGTTATACTCTCTTAGAAGCTTGAAAATAAAATGTTTTCTTGTTTGTCCTGATGTATGGCCTGATCCTGTATGTTAAAATTGATGGGAGTTTTGCCATTGACTTAAATCAGAGGGTCTCAAACTGGGGGTCGGGATCCTTCAGGGGGTCGGAAGGTTATTACATGGGGGGTCGCAAGCTGTCAGCCTCCACTCCCAAGCCCCGCTTTGCCTCCAGCATTTATAATGGTGTTAAATATATAAAAAAGTGTTTTTAATGTATAAGGGGGGGTCGCACTCAGAGGCTTGCTGTGTGAAAGGGGTCACCAGTACAAAAGTCTGAGAACCCCTGACTTAAATGATATAGGGTCCTTGAAGGATCTGAGCACCCATTGTGACAAGAGCCCTCAACTTCTACTGAGTTGAGCGCTCTCAGCACTTTTTAAGATTAGGCAGTTACATGGCATGTGTATTTTGCTACAGGAGCAATGTGGCTCCCTTTTTTGTCAACCCCTCTGTTCCTGTTTCCATGGAGAGTTGCTTTTCATACCAGACGTATGCATTTAGATTAAATTAAAATTGAAACCTAGCGTGAGACAAAATTATTTAATCTGTTAAGCCATACACTTTAAAGGATAAAGACGGGCTCTGCCCCTCTCATCCTTTTGCCTCATCTAATGGTTCGAGATTGGAATCCAGCCTGCAAGACATCAAATCCACTTAATAAAAAACCTGGACAGCATCCAGGCATATGTCTGCTCTGGTTGTAGAAGTAACTTTAAAACCGTATGGTGCCAATATCTGACACTAATGAAGGTAACCATCAGGCTAAAGCAGGACTGGGCATTTGGCTATCTGATGAGGATGGCATTTGTTTTTAATTGTCTATTTTTAGTTATTGTGAAGTATCCAGTGCTACATGAGAGAGAGGATGATCTTGTGGTTCAAGTACTGGACTGGAACTCAGGAGATCGGGGTTTAATTCCCAACTCTGTCACAAACATACTCTCTAGCAAGTCACTCACTGTGCCTCAGTTCTCTGTATTAAATTGAGCTAATATTTTTCCTCCTCCTTTTTGTGAGTCTTGTCTGTTTAGATTGTAAGATCTTTAGGGCAAGGATTCTCTCTCACTCTGTGTTTGTACTCTGCCTAGCACAGTGGGGCTGTGACCTCAGAGGAGCCGTAAGGTATTACTGTAATACAAATACTAATTACATTTGAAAAAAATGTGTATTTAAACATTATTCAGATTGCAAAGTAAAACACTCCAAAATTGGGAAATGACAGATTTAGGGTTGCCTTTGCAACCTTAATTCCCTCATCTCTTGCATCCATCCTGTGCACCAAATTAGACAGATGTCCTGTGGAAATAAGAGTATGTGATTATTTAGTTAAAGACTGTAACAAAATTAGGCTTGGAAGGATTAGATTTTTATTGCTAAATAGTAGTAAACCTCAATTTCACTGTGTACACACAAAAATACAAAATTTACAGGTAACATTTTTCTTACTTTGACTGTTTGGGAACTTATTCAAGTCTTGATTTATGGATTTGTCTTTTATATATTTTGACATTTGATGCTGACAATATTGTTTTAATGGTTACAAAGCTTTCTTTTTGAATCTCAGCATCTACTGTCATTAAATAATTCTCTGATCCTCCCCTCAATTTTCCACAACTGTAAACATTTAAATCAATACATTTTAAAAATGCTTTAAAATGAACATTGATGTTATCCATCAAAATTATTAAAAAAAAAAAAGTGAGTTCTGCCAAGCGAAATCAAATGCCTATGCAAAAGGTGGTTTGCGTTAAAGTTGTACTGGTAATCTTAATTCTGGCATTTCCTGATTTTGGAGTGTTTGGCATGGCAAACTAAATCATCTTTTAATTTAGATTTTTTTGGGGGGTATGATTTCCTTGATTTTTTTTTTTTAAAGGAAAACGGTTACCCCCATCCCCTCCCCACCTGTTATGTGTAACTGTGACAACCCCTCCGGTGTTCATCTATATTTTGAATCATGAATCTTCTGTACTGCAGCACAGTCAGCTAACACTTGGGCTACAGGACTAATGACATTCACTGGCAGCAGGAGAAGGCTGTTATTCCAGGGGGAATGGACCACTGGGTCAATGGGGGTGGGGAAGCCTAATCTGCTCTCTGTTTGACCTAGTTGGTACCCTGAGAGGGGGGTGTAGGCCATTGGATTGTAGTTTGTAGTTGCTCCAGCAGCTCCCAGTTCTCAGTATAATGTGTGGTGTTGGTGGTGCTTTTGCTGCTGCTACTCAGTGTATCCTCAGGATGTTCATCTTCCACTGTTTTGTTTTTGGCCTGCTGCCAATTCACTGTTGCCATCTCATGGTGTTTTCACACCTCTTACAATATTTGGTGTGTTTTCATGGTGCCATAGCTACTGGAATGCTGGGAATATGAGAGAATCTCAGTTTCCCTTTCAAAAAATAAGTTTCTATTCCTCGTGATTTTGTAGAAAAGATTGAAAATATGACCCGACTGTACCCTAAAGGCATAGAAACCAGAAAGGAAATAAAAAGAAACCAACGCTTACTATTTTTTAAAAAAAATCTCATGATTTTTGAGGCCTCACTCATGAATTTTGAATGCTAGGGGTTGGCAATACTGTGACAGTTTCCTGAGGAACACATCTGAGAAAAGGGAAATGATGATTTTTAACAGTTTATGTCAATAAAAGCTGGACACAATTTTGTGGGATTAAAAAAAGACACTTATTTAGCCTTAG
The DNA here is from genome assembly GCF_013100865.1 of Trachemys scripta elegans. Taxonomy (NCBI): domain Eukaryota; kingdom Metazoa; phylum Chordata; order Testudines; family Emydidae; genus Trachemys; species Trachemys scripta. The sequence continues at coordinate 15,615,734 of NC_048300.1, forward strand.
GGCTATGCCTCTGCCAAAGAGCAAAGGTCTATTGCAAGCAATGTGGTGTAAAGGTTTTTTGAAGAATATATTCTTGTATAATAGAATATAGACCACTAAATAAAAGGGTCACTATCAGCTCCTCCTTTTAATAATACTGCATCTAGGGCCTGATTCAGCTCTCATTGATGTTAATAGGAGTCTGTCTGCTGATTTCAGCGAAAGCTGGATCAAGTTGCAAATGTAAAAATCTAACACATTCTGTGGCTGAGCAGAAGTAATTGATTTCAACAGCAATATTAACTTAGCCTTGCTATCTGTCCTATTTTTTAAATAAAGCGTATGTTCTAAGACATATTAAGATTTACATTTAAGTTTGAGCATTGGCCTGCTAAACCTAGGGTTGTGAGTTCGATCCTTGAGGGGGCCATTTAGGGATCTGGGGCAAAAATCTGTCTTGGGATTGGCCCTGCTTTGAGCAGGGGGTTGGACTAGATGACCTCCTGAGGTCCCTTCCAATCCTGATATTCTATGATTATCCAACCTGGCTGGTCTTAGGGGCACTAGTTACATCCTCGCTTAGTTTATTATTTACTCCTGATAGAGCTTAATAGCAGAAACTCTTTTTAGTGCAGTATTCTTCCGTTTTACTCTTTATTTTCCTTTTCAGCTAATTTGTGAAATAGTTTGACCTCAATTCTGGCATTTCTTGATTTTTTTGGAGTGGCAAACTACATAATAGTTGTAATGATGTAATAGTGACCTTACACGAATGCCAGTTCTTATCTGCAAAATGATAAAGGAACTGAATGTTTCAGCTGGAAAAAAATTCTGTTTTTTGAAAGCTACAAGATGTTTGGGATCCCAAACTAGATTCTTTAGATTTTATTTCAAAATAAAGTCCTTGAGGCAGGAGGCATTAGAACAGTTTTTTGTTTACTATATCCATCTCCAGCTCTGGCAAGGCATTTTGTTCGTTTGCTTTGTCTCATGGGTGTATCCAGGAGTCAGTGCTTGCTGCTGGGTATGTGCCAGGGGTATGATTTGAAGGACATTTAATTAAATGGGCTCAACCAGTTGAGGCTTCTAAAAATTGCCCAGGTTTTTAAAATTTCAAGGCATGGATGCTTAAAGAGTAGAAGAGTTGGTGATGTAAAAATAGAAATTATAGGTGCTGCTTGTGAGGCTGACTTTCTGTAATCAGAGAGGAAGTGTTAGTCTCTGCTTCCATCAAGGTAGGGTGACCAGATGAGATGAAGAAAATATCGGGACATCGGGGGAGGAAGCTGAGTGCTGCTGGCTGGCCGAGAGCCAAAAAAAAAAAAAAAAAAAGCCGGCGCAAAGTATCAGGACAAAAATTGCGGCCCAACCAGAGATCGGTCGGCACGCGGGGCAAACAGCTAAAAATCGGGACGGTCCCGATTTTATTGGGACTTCTGGTCACCCTACATCAAGGATACAGGAATATTGTAACCACTTCAACAGACCGAAGAGGAGTAGTTCTAAATTTGCACTCTTGTGATCAGGGCTTCAGACTTTGTTATTTATCAGAGCACCCTAACAGCTGTAAATACTTGTCAGCAATTTTGGTCACTGCTTTTGATGACCACATCTCTATCTTCAAGCTGCTCCTGTTTAATTTCATAATGGTGAATGGTCACGGGGATGAAACTTGGGATCTCACATGGGGAGTAGCATAGCAGTGGTCAAAATACTGCCTGGGAAACTGGAGCCCTTAACTTTTTCTTCTTATTTGGCGAACATACATGTACAAAATCCTTCCAGTGGGCTGACCTAATTCCATTCAAATCAGTGGAAAGAATGAATATTTGCATTCATTACATTTTATACTTGCATTGCATTTTATTAAGCAAAAAGATTGATGGTTTCAGTTTTTAAAAGTACCTACATTTATCATGATCAGTAGGTTTTATGTATCATGCAAGTCAACTTTTTTTCCCTCCATTAAGTAAACTTGTAGAGGATAGTGGTACAAAAGATTTATTGAAGCGGTTGCTTCTCTTTTTGTGTGTTATCCCAGCAAGTAAGTGTTTGTTTGATTTTTGCTTAGGGACTGGATTTTAGTGTTAAGATACAGAGGGGACGGGGGGAATCTTAAAGCTGTGTGTTAACCTGAAATCTTGAGTTGTGTTTAATGTTACAATGTTGACCTTTTTAACCCTTGTCTCTACAAGTGATAACCTAGAAGGCATGTTTCTGTTCATTGATGTCAGAGCTATTGAGAAATAGAACATGAGGTGCATATTCTTTCCCCAGGGCTAGATAGCTTGCTGATGGCAGATGATTCATAATTGTATGTTGGATATTATCACAGGAGCGATGCTGGGGTTAACAGTAGGAAAGCATTTCTTTGTTAAATCCTTGCTTTCAGTTACTTATTTTCTCAAATATCTGAAGTGATTCTTTGTCTTTATACCACACCCATCACAGGTGTATCTGAGGTCCTTGCAGTATTTACAAAGACCTGATCCTCTAGGGAGCAGCAGAGGAAAAGGGTGGCACAGCATGTTCCATTTTCCTCTCCTCTTTTTAGTATTATTAGTTTGCTCAAGCAAAACCAGTCTGATGAAAGATGCGAAACCTCTAATAGGAATGTTCACTGTGTGTGCAGTTAGGGCACGTGACTTGGGATAAGTATATGTTAACCTAAGCACTAGTACCGTACTGCACTTAGTGGCCATTCAGAATCATTTTGGATGCTCAGAATCTTTTGATCTTGAGGTTTGGGTGTATGTCCTTTCTAGGTAGAGATGCATTCCCTCAATTCTCTTGCTTTTCTGCCCCCACTCCTTTATTGGAGGGGGGAGGAGGATAAATATAGTGCCATAAGTTCTGATAGTGAAAACATATGTAGGGCTGAATTATACCACCTTTACTCACCCTTAGTAGTATCTTAGCCCTGGAGAAGTCCCATTGATTTCCTTTGGACTCCTCACTGAGTAAGGTAATGCTCAATATGAATGAGGGTGGAGAATTGGGGGAGGTTTCGTCCCTGCCTCAAGGAGTCTGACAGAACTCAAATGTGATGGACAGGATAACAGGCAGAATTGTCTATAGAAAAGTCAGCCTGCATCAGGGGAATTGGACTGGACTGCCTTTGGCATTCATAGATGGTTATTTCTTTAATTAGCCAAAAGGATTGTTATTGAACAATGCAAAGCTGCATTCCTTCCTTAAGGGCTGAGTGTGCTGCTCCATAGTATTCATTGCCTTGGCTGGCCTGAGGGGTGAGACAAGAGTTTAAAAACTGGGAGATTGGAATGGGTTACAGATAGAGATGAAAGATTCTAGGTTGCTGTGCATTCAGCCCAGGGGTCCAGGTCTGCAGGTCTTCCATAAGCAGGTAGAACTTCAGTGTCCTTTGGGGGTGTTCTCTACACACGGCCTCCTGGATCTGGCATTGCGCTCCTGGTGTTTAAAAGTCTTAGATGTTTTAGACTCTGGCCTGTTTCAAATGAGTTGGTGGCATAGGTTCAGTTTTCTAGCAAACAAAGCCATCATCACCACCTCATTTGACAGAGAAGCCAAGAACTGAATGGGCATGGAAATCTTTATTGCTCTTTTGCTCATAAAGTTTGGTCTCTCTAGGTCATAGCTTAAGCATGTTGTCATATGGAATCTTGCATTACTGCGTCTAGTCTGTGCATCCAGGATTTAATTCTCCAGGACTTTCAAGCTGACACCTTTTCATGAGCATGAAAGTCATTCAAACAATAAATAGGTTACAGATGCTTGCTTTGTTTTTCTTCTCCAAGATATCCCTGCGGCCATTCCCTAATTACATGCGACACGTGAAGATAAACATGTTAAGATAAGGGATCCACTTTGAAACACGTTGAGAAGCCTAGGTCGGATGACTGTTAGAAAGATTTAGAGGATGAAGGTTCTAGAGCTGAATAATCAAACTTTCTCAAACTCTGGCCAGGTCACAGTATATACCCTGCTCTCTTGTTATATAAAAACAGCAGAAAGGATTGTTTGTTTATTTTGATGGTTTCCCTGCTGAGGAACAAAAGTGGCTTTATCCTAAATATTTATAGTTGTTCTTTTTTTATAAACGTTTTACTTTCCTGCCTTTAAAAAAACAACCTTGTTGCAAAATGGAACAAAAGTCTCTGTTCTATAACAGTGTCTGATAAAATTATAGGAGTTCTGCAAGGAGTACCCTTTCATTTTCTTTGCATGCAAATACATTATTTAATATGGGGTGTTTAGTTTTGCTTGCTGAAGTTAAATTACAGGGAACAAACTTGAGTCAGTTTTATACTAGATATTCTTTTACTTCTCCCCTTTTTCATGTTTTATGATAGCACTGCTTAGCATCTGTATATCACTTTTCATTTTTAATATACTTGATAACATTACCAATCCTCACAGCACAGGTAGGGAAGTATTATCTTCAGTTCATACGGAGGTAAACTGAGACATGGAGAAGATAAGAGCCCAATATAAGTCGAAGGGAGTTGAGGACACAACATCTCACTCATTACAAGCCCTAAATAACTTGCTGAAGGCCTTATCATGAGTCAGTGCTTGAATTAGAACTCAGGAGTTCCAGGCACCTAAGATCAAGGGCAATAACTTTGTTGCCTCTCATGAGTTCATGTTTGATTGTTTTGTGTTGCGGTGAATATGAAGGTTTGTGACTAGAGAGCGAGAGAACATGGGCTCACCAAGTGTGATGGTAGGCTAGTCATGTAAAAGTCCACTTTCTGGAGTCTAGGTGACACAGTGGGTTAGTGAACTAGCCTTTCACCTTGTGAAACCTGGTTTCAAATCCTGGATTATGTCTAAAGTGAAAGTACATTGGGTTTTTAAGTAGTCTCCATTTCGTTCACTTTGCGATCAGCCATCTCTAGTAAACAGAGAACTTGGATTGGAATAGCGAGGTTGCTGCAGGTCAGGACTGAGTTCCGTTGTCAGGTTTTGTGAGCAAGTTTGTGCAATGCGGGCTCGCAGCATGGCTAGTCACTGCAAGTGCTGTTCACGTTATGGGCACTAAATTTACTTAGAAAAATAAGCTTGTTTAAAATTTTTGATTAATTACTGTTAAAATGTAGGGAAGGTTTCTATGGGCATATGCAAAGCTGGTCCTATTCTTAAAATCTAATTGTGATAGGTTTCAGATCTATTTACTAGTCTGTGTACTATGTCTCCTGACAACTTTAGTGCAAACATGACATTTAGAAAAATAATTTTTGAAGGCTAAGTTCAATTTCTATAACTTAATATAAAATCCCATCTACAAGAATTTAACATAAGACTTTGCTAGATAGTACTGTCAAGTTTGTTTTGCTCAAGACCTTGTGCTGCAATAGCTATGTGTAAAAACAAACAAACAAACAAAAAACAGCTGAGACTGTCCTTATTGCCTGTCCTGACTAATGGATGGATTCAGATCTTGTTTAATTCAACTCTTTCTGCAAACTTAATTTTTATTATTATTATTATCATTCTTTTTTACTAAATCATCATCAGTACATGATACACATCCCACACCAAGCCCACTGGTAAACCAAGTACAGATCCCCTAGGTCTGATGGTACTTATAAAATAATAATAAGTGCCTATATATAGACAAAAAATTTAAAATTCAGTTCGCTACAAAATCCTGATCTCTTCTTGGGTCTGCTAGAAATGGTGTAGAGGCCTCTAATGAGAAGAAGAGAAGGGAGAGGTTTTTATTCAGAATTTAGAATCATTATCTGAGGTGGGTAAAAAGTATAGTAAATCTAGGGTTACCAGATAGCAACTGTGAAAAACCAGGACGGGTGTGGGGGGTATATAAGAAAAAGTCCCCAAAAAAACAGATTGTCCCTTTAAAAACAGGACATCTGGTCACCCTATAAATCATACTTGTTTGTCTAACCAAATCACACCCTTTATATCACCCTGATGGGAACTGTAACATGAAGGAACTCTCCTTCAGGCTGTTAGCACTGGAAGGAGTAGGAGAGAATTTTCTGCTCTCCTTTCTCTCATGGCCCCACAGCTGTCATGGCTGTTGGAGTGGTGTCTCCCTTCCTAATGTGGGGTGTTCTCAGCAGCTCTTCTGATACCGATCAGTGTTACAGGTTGGATGGGGTTGAGAGCAGCATGTGCCATGCCTCCCACACAAAGGGACCATGAGTTTGGTTAAGTATAGAAAAAGATCATAGATATCACAACTTGTGGTCTAAAACTAGGAAGGTTGCAATTGTGTTGCTCATGAACATCAACTGAAGAGTTGCACTGGCTGAATAGTCCCATCCATTCTTGCCATGGTGTCTTTGATATAATCTTTGAGTGTGTGGGGGGGTGGTAAGAGGAATCATTAGGCAGGGAGGTAAAAAGCCCCTCTTCACCAAACCAAAACACTCAGATGTGCCAATGTAAACCAATATTTTTCTTTTTCATGTTTCTGTAAAGTTACAAAATGCTGAACATTTTATTTCTGAGACATTTTAAAGATCTTTATCACTTCCCATCATGAAGAGACCAGCATGAATTAGAAGCTTGCAGTCAGCTTGAAATCGAGTCATTTTCAAAACATAAGCTAAAATATCTTCAGTTGGAGGGAGGGAGGCAGAGCACACATGAGCGGCAGATATAATAGGCCAGGCACTGTCGCTGCCACCGGACCCCTGGTTGTGGGGAAAGCTTTTTGCTTTATTATGCTCCATGCAGGTTCCAAGGAGACTGAGGAGGCAGTATGTGTTGTTCAGCTTCCTGGGTTCATCTCAAATACTTTCTCCTCAGCTGCCCCGGAACCTGCATGGGACGTATCAAAAGCCTAGGATTCCTCTGGCCGAGTTGGTGGGGGAGGGCTGGACTCCTCTGGGAGGGGGGAGGGAGGGCTGGCTCGTGGCTCCAGCTGTGGGGGTGAGGAGGGGTGCGGGTGGAAGGGGCGGAGCTGGTGGCTAGCTTCTCCTAAGGAGGGCTCCACCCGCCGTCCATGCGCACATAACTGATCTATACAACCTTGTGATCTTTTTGTTCTTCTCTATCGGCTGCCACGCACACCTGTTTGCATTTTGTTCATATTTGGACGCAAGCATTTTGGGGAAGGCACTGTCTCGTCTTAAGTTTTTGTTTAGTTTCCTGTTCAAACAACTCCAAGGTCTTTGGGTGTTACCTTATTATTATCCATACCATTGTATTACTCCTGCTGCCATTGTCCTCCCCGCAGGGAGAACATTGCTGTTGACTTCAATAGGAGCATAATCAGACCTTAACTATGCAGGAGAATGGAGCTAGACACAAAGATCTATCAAATGTACAAGTTGGGGGGGGGGGGGAAGAGACCCTGAAAGAGAGATAATATTTCAGCTGTAGTAAACTTTGGTCTTACCTACAACGATAGGAAGTAAAAACCAATTTACAGACAGAAGTGTGATTTTTTTTTTTTTTTTTTTTTTTGACTCTCTCTCTTTAACCTTGCTATATATATGCTGTAACACTGAGCCAGCAAGGGTTAAATGACCAGCAGCTAAGTGGCCCAAAATTAACCTTTAAGGAAAAGTAGAAAAGTATTGAAATGATAAACTGGTCCATTCCTTGTAGATGGTTATCAAAGCCATATTAAGTAGACTAAATTCTTTAATATTTATGCCTTTGTTGTTAGAGACTCAAATGATAGACTAATTGTATTTGTCTGTGTTTACCTCTGTCTTATAAGAAGTTTAAAAATGTGATCTAATTAGCTTGTTATATGTTAAACTTTAGTTCCTGTCTGTAAGATTTCGTTTCTATGTTCTGTTGATTCAGAGATCAAAAGGGGTATTAACATGTGGATGAAACTTGAGGTGTAATAATATCATTGTCTTTATTTCTCTTTGAAGTTTGTAGTAAACTACCTATGAACTGTTTGAATGGTTAATTGCCTTATGCTAATCAATGCAACTAGTAATCAATGTATGCCTAGGAAATAGTGATTTACTTCAAAGCAACAATGTATATTACCTATTCTTCCTTGGGAGGAGGTCCTGCTGTGACAAGAGGCTTCTCAGCCTGCTTGGGAACTATATTTAATAATAATAATTAATAATAAAAAAAAAGTCTCAGGCCTGATCCTTCCTGCTTAAACTTTGTTAGGGAAAGTTCAAGCCACAAGACTGAGGTCTCGAGGTATGTCCTGGATTATCCCTGCAATTTCTCATGGAAGAATTTGAACAAACTCTGCACATGGACTGCCTATTGGACTATAACCTATTGAACTGATTCTGAAAGGACTTTTGCAAATCAGGAGCTCATCGTCTCTGCTATGAATCTGACCTGAGAACTTTATTCATATCTGTATGTATAATGGTCTTTTAACCACAATAACACTCTTCTTTTCTAATACATCTTAGTTTAGTTAATAAGAATTGGTTCTAAGTGTGTATTTGGGTAAGATTCAAAATATTCATTGACCTGATGGGCAATGTGTCCGATCTCTTGGGGTTAGTAGAATTTCATATATGTTGAATAAGATTTTAAGTAATCCTCACTATATTAGACTTGGCTGTCCGGGTGGGAGCTAAAGGCTGGATTGCTTAAGGGGAGCTATATTTTAGCTTCTTACTAACCAGTAAGGTATTACAGAAACTGATTTTTTTTTTTTTTTACTGGCTGGATAAATTTAGTTATTAGAATAAACCACCAGTTTGAGGGATCGTCTGCCCTATTCTTTACAGTTTCCCCTGATTGAGCATTCTCAATGTGGCCCGTCCAGTGACCATGGTCACCTATGCCTTTTGCTAAGATGTAAATGCTGTTTACAGCAGCCCTAGAAAACTGGACTCGACCAATAGTTAGTTTTTGGTGGATGAGAAAAAATCATTAATTTTTTCCATTATGAATCATCCTAGCAAGGTGCCGGTGAGCACAGGTTGCATCTGGCTGGTGACTTTTCATGGCCGCTTTGAAAGAGTGGTTTGTAACATAAAAAAACAGCCAGCCCACAAAAATATAGGTTTGAAAGCCTTGGAACCAAACCCTAAGACCCAAGGTTTGAGGGCAAACTGAAATCTTAGGGTTTGAACTGTTGTAGGCCAAGTGGGTTACTTAAGCAATGATTTGGTTGTGGAGAAGGGAAGGATGCCAGACACACTTCCATCTGTCTCCATCTACTTTAGACTTTTTTTCCCCCTTAAAATTTCCACTGTTGCTACCCCTGGTAGATAGTGGAGATTGTGGAAGGACTAGTGTTGATAGGCAGTTGTTGTTGTTTTAGCCAGAGTGTTATCTAAACCTGCCCATAGTGAGGGCAATACAATATGGTCGTTAAAAATACTGGCAAATGTCAGCACCTTGTCTATACTGAAGCTTCCACAAATAGGAAATTCTAAAGGAAAAATAAAGCCTGGTATAGACAAGGTCTCATTAACTTGCTAGTTTTGTTATCCCACACAGATCTTGGCTATACTTGAAATTTCTGACCTTTCTACCACCAGAGTAGCTCTACTAGGGGAATGTTAACGATAGCAAAGCCACAGGCAGATGGCTCCCTTTTAAGCAGTGTGTTTAGACCATGTTAAAATACTGATGGCTGGTCTACCCTAGTGTTCCCAGCATTGCCATTGCCAGTGAAACTTCACTGATGGTAGTGACAAGGGGGTATTCAGAAGGAAAAAGTCTAATGTAAGACACACCAGTGGCAGTGTCTTGTGGATGAAGGCGATACACACTGTGAGTGATACAGCACCTTGATGAGCAAAAGGCTTCAGCCTTACTAAACTGAGAGAGGTTTTCTCCCTTAAAAAATGATCTTTAAGATGAGGAAAAGATAATGTTCAGCCCAAACTAATGGTCTTGCAGAACTTAGAACATTTTTTTAAGAGACCGTTAAAAGCACTTGACAAAATTCCAGGACTTATGGGGAAAGGAGGTAGTAGGGGGAGGGATTCTTAATGAAAACCTAGCACATCATACTGGTATGCACAGTACAGAAGCAAACAAAAGGCCAAAAAAAAAAAAAAAACTCATCACAGAAGTACTTTGACTTTACTCAAGTAATTATTTTTATCCTTCAATAGGTACATCTGCTTGCTATTGTGCTAACACTGCTGCTTCTCTTGTTAATTATACTCTTTTATCCTTGCTTCACAAGAGTAATCTAGCAGGCTGTAATAATTAATACAACTCAAATCAAACACAGTAAGAAAAAAATAAACCCCCTTCACAGAAAACCCAACCCCTGCCCTTCCCCCTCCCCATAGCCCCCGAACCATTACCCTTCATGACATTAAGTGCCAAAATAAATATAAATTATTTCTTCTTGGTACAAAGAAAAGATTGCATTACAGAACGGAAAACTTGTTAAAGATTTGTTGTGTATGATGAAATAAGGACTCTCCTCATTATAAACAAGTATTAGTTATATTTTTCTCCGGTTTGTGTAAAAATCTTAAACTCAGTCATACAGATACTTGCTCACATGCTTAACTTTAAGCATGCAAATAGTCCCATTGATTTCACTGTGACTATTTGTGAATTTAAAGTTAAGCACATGCACATATTTTTCTAGTATAGGTTCCTAAATGTTAAACTCTTGTCAGCGGTTATCAAACTATAAGCTTGTTGGAAAATTATGTATGTTTCACAATTAACATCAGCGATTTGTGCTGAGAAAGGTTTACAACACTAGCGCTAACAGTGGGGATAAAACCTTTTATGAAAATCTTTCACAACTGATATTTAAAGAGTTCTGTACTCAAAGCGTCCTGCCAAATATTTCCTGGAATGATCAAACCAATCCATAGAATACCTGGCATCCTGCACAACCCAGATTTCAATCAGTGAAAATTGCTACCTAAAATATGATGATCAGACAACGTAGTTTGTCCAGACTGTAGAGTACTTTTGCTACTTTATTAAACAATGTTGGATGTGGAGGGCTCTGGTTCCAGTATAATGGGTATGGGTGGGTGTAATATGTATAATATAAAATCAGTTGCTTTTAAGGAGAGAAGGAAAAAGCTGTAGTCATATATTTCATTCAACAGGAAAAGCAGGGCTGGGTTAGAGTTATAAATGTAATATTAATCTGTGTTTTTAAATAAGAAAATGTAGGGCAGTCTCAAAGCTTTGTTCTTGGCCACAGACTTTGAAATTGTAAAATCCTTTTTCAGAAAAGCTTTAGCGCCAAATATCTTTCACTTCTGATTTGCAAAACTAAAAAGTTTGGGGTACAGAGTGAAAGCACAAAACCACTGCAGAGCCTACAGCTTCTTAATGGAAACTGCATGAGCACTGGACACTTACAAATGGTTTGTCCTGGGCTTTACAAAATATGGGGCCCAGCTGGCTCCCTCCCCACTTATGAGTCTGGTCCCCTGGCTCTCACACCTGTTTATGCCTGTTGTCTGCTCATTCGCTGTCTCCTGCGGCTTCTGCTCCCCACTCCAACTCTAGTGATCTGCTTTTATCTGTGAGGTTCTGTGGCTCTGGGTGGAGTGAAACAAGAGCAAAGAACATCCAATTAATTTTGTTAGATTTAGGTATGCTCCAGCTTTAGCCTTTCACTAAGGTTCACGATTTTAAAACCTTTGAGATCTGAGGAACTATTTGGCATGGGGTCATGGCAGTGCAAATAAAATTCATGCTTCCTCATCCCTAAAGACAAGCAAAGCTGTAGCTTAACTCAGACCATTGACTGTGAAGGAATGTGGGGAAGCAAGGGCAAAGGCATATATAACTGAGGCAGCAGTACTTCAAATCTGCGTGACCAGCATCTTCTCTTATTTGAACAGAACCAACTGATGCATGTTGTCTATAACCCACCACAACTATAGAGTTGAGTCTCCGTGTCCTCCCAGTTTGGTCTGACTGACTCAGTATTAATTAGTGCCAATTACAAAAGGTTTTTGTGTATGATGCTGACACATGTCTGCGAGGAACTGGACTGAGACCACCCCAACACTTTTCATGTAGGCCACTTATTGGTCATAAGATGGTAATTATGTTTAGTAGCTTCTGATCTAAGCTGAATTTGAACCAGAGTTCTAGAGGTTGACGATTTCTCCTGTTAACTAAGGAAAGCTGTCCCCACCAAGCCTTCTTCCTGTATTAGGTTGTTTAAGTTCTGTAGTTTGATTGGAACATATTGACTTTGTTGTTAAATAGCTATTTATTTTGTTCTTTTCATAACAAATGGCTTTTAGGTGACTGAGCAGCACAACATGAAGCATGGGAAATTTAATATTTTCATAATAGATCGTGTTTTTAAATTGTTTGTTCAGCTTGCACTGAAGTATATTTTATCCAGATAGTTGAATCATTTCTCTCAGTTTACACCGAGCAATGGTTCTATAATCTTGCAGCTGATGCTTTGGAAGGGTTTTGTTTGCTTTTTAGCATTGGTTAATGGACAACTAGTTTTATGGTTTGAGGGGGAGATGGCATCTACATTAGAAAATGTTTCTCTATGAAAAGCAAATTGAATCATTAGTTATTGTTTCCTAGCACTCAAACCTCGATGTTAACACTGAATCTGTATCTGTTGATTAAATATTAATTGTGCTTCTTTTGTAGGATCATCAGAGATGTATTGATGGAGAAAAGCACATGTACAGGTTGTAGGAGAGGGGGGCACTATAGGCTGTGTATGTGAAACCGTTCCTGTGTGGAGAGCTAGCTTTAAAATCGGGGGGTCGTGGCCCATAGCATGGAAGTTCCACTTATTTTTTTTTAACCAAACCCACAGTAAATTAGGGAGGGTTTTTTGCAAGGGGTGTGTTTAGAAGGAAATAGTTCCTCTAGGAGCGCCTCTACTTCCCCCCCCACCCCAACCTCCTTTTCTTTACATTTCCTATCTAACTCCAGTTGCGGTGACCCTCCAGTTTTCTGGCTCAGTAGGTCGGGGTGTGGTTCCCCTTTAAGGATTAAAAGCCTTGGAAACAAAGTCTACTCACTAGTTACAAAACTGGTACAGCTCGAGCAATAGAGTAGCAGAGCAAACATTTCTCATTCTGCCCCTCCAGAGTTGTTCAACCCTCCATGTATTGAATGTGTGGTAAGGGTAAGGGTAACAATTGGGTAACAAGGGTGTAGTAAAGGATACAAAGGTAACAATTAGGGCCAGTTTTGGTGATTTTTTTTTTTTTTATTTAGATCTAGATACTGGGGCTGTCAAGCGATTTGAAAAAAAAAAAAGAATTGCGATTAATTGCGAGATTAAAAAAATTAGTTGAGATTCATCAGTTTTAATTGCACTGTTAAACTTCTTTTACTGAGGTAGGTAGGATCCCTTCAGATGAGCGAGCCCTTGAAGTTCTATAAATCGGGAAGCCAATATTTCATATATGGTAATAAATGTAGTGTATAAATTGCAGATTTCTTTGCTAATGTACAGCATATCACAATTCATAATTTAAATGTTTAATATAAAATTATATATTTCCTGTTGTGAATTTAATTCATATACTGCCACAATTATAAGATGCAAATAGGAAAACTGTGTTTCAAATGTGTTATGTCTTCTCAGGGATGAGAAAAATCTCTAGTTTGGAAGATATTGAGATTAATTGTGAACTATCTCATCAGAAAGTTGATTCACACTTAAATTGCGTCTCTAAAGCAATTAAGTGTGAATCAAGTATTATAAAGAGAAAACTGGTAAATTATCCTTCTACTTTAAAATCTGTTAATCCAGCAAAGATATGGTATCAAATACACTTACAGTCAGAACAACATAAAATATAAAGGACCACATGTTTGGTCATTTAGACCATTCCCTTGCAAGGGTAGTTCTCTCTTACAAAAGAAAAAGTCCCTGGAGGCATGGCATATTAAGAACAGAAGAACTGAATTATGAACTATAACTACAATATAATTCCACTGGAGTCATCACATGGGCATGCTCTGAGCAAACCCAGACTAGACCAATAGCTTTGATTAGGTGCCACTGTCATCCATGCGTTCACTTTTTACTCAGTCTGTATTCTTGGATTGTTTTACCGTATTTGTTTTTTCTTTGACCCATTTGATATGTTGGTAATATTACATAAACCTAAAGGGCATCACAGCTGCTATGAAAGCCCTTACTTTGAACTTCCTGACTTCTGTATATGTAAAATTTTTAGCATAACTTCAATAAGCTATGAAAACTAGTAAAGCTACTACCTGTGATCTTTGGTGCGGGGGAGGGGGTGAGTCCCCAGAGCGAGGGGCCGGTCAGGGACAACAGGCACAGTGTGGGGGATGGAGGGGGAAGTCCTCTGAGTGAGGGGCTGGCTGGAGGCAATGGGGCATGGTGCGGGAGCAGGGAGCAGTCCCTGGAATGAAGGGCCAGCTAGGGGCACTGGAGCACGGCGCACAGGGGGAGGTGTCAATACCTGGAGTGAGGGGCTGGCTGGGGACAATGGGGCATGGTGGGGTCAGGATCCCTACCTCTGCGCCAGAGCTAGGATGGGAGCCACTTCCACTTCCTCTCTTCTTCCCACCCTCTGGTGGCGGATTGGGTCACTGCACCTTACCAGACACTTGTCAGGTCACTCTGCAGCCGATTCCTCCCTCGGTGCCCAGAGGTATGCGATTAATGCCATTTAAAAAAAAAATGAACATGTTAATTTTTGTTTTCAGTTAAATCGCAGGTGTTTACTACAATTAATTGACAGCCCTAATAGACACCCATCCACGTAGAAATTGGACTGAGGCCACCAGCTTTATTTTTTGTTTTATTTCCATATAGGCCACCAAACAGTGAAGTAGTTTTTTAAAAAAATCAAATATAAAGATAATTACCAACCTGGCGACATTCAAATCAGTATCATAGAAGATAAGCTGCCAGTGTGCTATTGCCAGTCCCTGGCCATTCAGGATTTGAACAAACTTCATAGGATTTGCTAATTTGAAACTTGGGGTTGTCTACATTTGAAAGCTGGTTTGGGTTAACTTGTGGGGTTTTTTAGGATAAATTGCCTTGCGTCCATACATAGTGTTTGTTTTGAATCATGTGATGCCTCGTCCCGAGTTAAATAATCCACTTTGAAATTGAGTTTACTGATATTTGGGATGAGTTTTGCTACAACAAGTTAGGTGTGGATACACCCCCATTTCAAATCAACTGTTCTGACTCTGCAAGTCCTCCCACTGTTATCACATATTGCTTTGCTGTGCACGTGAGTCAGAGTATCTATTTATCTGTGTGCCCTTTCTTGCTCCTGGGTCATCTTGACTGGTTGTCTCCTCCCTCTTTTATGCTGGCATGCAACCAGATGTGGCACTTTGTGATTCCAGCTCTTGGCAAGTTCACACACCAGGAGTTGCATCCTAGTTATAGCAGCCAAGCCCTGTGCTTCTAGGTAGTCTAGTGCCGAGGTCATGGACTTCCTTGCCCTCTGGGGAGTGGAGAGAGAGGAGACAGTCCATCTCATCTTAACAACAGTCACTGGAATGCTAAGCTACATGAGACCATATAGAAACAAATGAATCAGAGCACTCACTCCTCGATCCAGTTGTGCAACAAAGGAAGGGAGCTCTGACAGGGTTGTAAAAATATCGGGGACAAAGACAGGACCTCTGCGAGAGCTCGCATGGTCTGTGCCCACTATAAGGATCTGGACCATATTTTTTCAAAAGAGGCTACCACTGAACATCAGCATGTTGTGGATCTCACCAAGGACACCTGTGGAGATGCTGACCCAGGACTTCAAGCAGGAAGAGATTGCTGTGGACTGCCAGGATCTCTTCAATCCCCAAAATGATGAGGCAGGACAGTGTTCGAGACCCCCAAATCCCAGATCGAGACCCAGCTCTGACAGTACTGGGAAGGGGACCTCTTCCAGTAAGTAGTATGTGCTATATTACAATATAGTTGTACAGGGGGATTTAAACAACTTTGTTCCCGGATACTGTCAGGGTGCTTCCATGTTGGACTGATGTGAGTTAGGGGCCTCTTGCCATCTCTCTGTCTTTTGGGGACACACCTCAGGGTAACATTTGCAGAGTAAGGACAGCCTGAAGAGGTACACATGCAATTGCCCCCTTCTGCCTCTCCAACCCCACCAACTGTACCAGTCCATGTACAGGGCCCCTGTGTCAAGGGGGAAGAAAATTGGAAAGAGTCTTACCATTTACAGGCTCACCCCACTCGGAAGAGCCCATGGGGAAGGAATTCCTATATTGCACAAAAAGCAAAATTTTATCTTTATTGTCATGAAGACTAGAATTGGGACAATAACTACTTGTGCTCTCTCTCTGTTGTCGTCCAGTTGTTCTCCCCTCCCCCATAACACCTGACATTCTTCAGCCTCCATGGACACAACTGTTGTCAGTGACTGAACACTTGGTAAATCTCCAGGGAAAGAGAGAGAAAACAAGGGAGGACATGGTTGGTGGCCTCATGGCCACATCACAGGAGAGGGATAAGAACACAGAAAAATGAAGGGAAGGTTTCCTTCTGCATGATGCAAAGGAGAGAGAGGAGGACAGGGAACAGTCTGAGAGGCTGTAAAGGGAGCACATTGACAAAACGAAGGACTTCTGTAGATGATGCAGAAGCAGGCAGGCCTTCTGGAGGCAGTGACACGTTGTTCACGGACAGTACCGCAACTTAGCAGTGTCCTGAAGCCTTTTGAGAGTGCTATGTACTGGGAGCAATTCCAAGGAACAGGCCCTTCCCTCACCAGTGCATACCACAAGACAAGAAGACCAGTGGATACTAGGAGAGACGTCCTTTAATTCCCACAACTGCAAGCAACAGGCCCGTCTATTGCCATTCCATACCCAAAGACCCAGAGGACATTTTTGACGTTCTCTTCCCCGACGTACACAAGTTTGTTACCTTATCAGTGCAAGTGTGTTCACTCTGCACTTTATTGGTTTTATAATTTTGCACTTCTTTTAACTTTTCACTGTCTTAAGTAATTTTTTTCTTATTTACAACTTGGTTTATTATTTATTAAAATGTTCATAAAATTGTTGCTCAAAGCATAAAGACATCCTTACACCAAGCATTAAACATGTCAAGACATTAGTTGAAAAACTTCATAAAAGCAAAATGAAATCCTAATGCAAAAGCATATATGATTTTCCAACAATACTCTGAGCGCCTACTTTGAGGCTAAAGCACCCCTGATCCTGTGTTTCTAACCAATTGCAGCATTTAGGAGAAGCTGCCTCTCTAGGTATTCATAACATGTGTTAAATCTGTCCATCTTCTCCTGACACCCATGGACGAAACACTCTCTCCCTTGCTGCCACAGAGGTTGTGTATACCACCCTAAGCAGCTATCATATGAGGCAGACATTGCTCAATAACCTCTTACTAGAAGGACAATAGAATTTGCATTTGGAACTCAGAGGATAGTTAAACAAGTCCTTTCTCCTAGCCAAGTATCCAGTAAAAGACTTCATAAGATAGGGAAGCAAAGAGTAAGCTGGTGTCCCAGAATGACAGGAGGAACTACAACACCATTAATGTCCATAGTGGGAGCAAAAGTTCCATTTTTCATGGCAGAAAACAGCCAGTGTTTCTAAAGATCCTGGCATCATGGACCTGTTCTGACCACCCCAGGTTGATAATGGTGACCCATCCAGGGTGGTCAGCCAGGCCTTAAGGCACCATGGAGAAAAATACCCCTTTTCGTTGATGAATTCTGAGTCTTGGTGTGGGGGGCAAAGAATAGGCACAGGGGGTCCCATCAATGGCCCCAATACAATTTGGTGACTGCAGTTGTGAAAATCCGTCAACAACGTCCTGTGCATTGACAGGCTTTATGACCCGGGGAACAACACTTTCCTGATAGTAGCACACCCCTGCATGACAATCTTCCTGACAGTTGTTCTGCAAACACTAAACTGGTTAGCTGCTGACTATAACAGTTGGGAGTGGTGAGTTTTCAGATAGCAATAGCCATGGACTTCTCCACACTCAGGGGAGTTCTCATATAGGTGTTCCACCACTGCAGCTTGGGGTGAGCTCTGCCCAGATCTGTAGGGCAGTGGGCTTGTCCTCCTGAAGTTCTGCTGCCACGGCTGGTCATCCCAGCTCAGCAGTGCTATCCTGTCCCACCAGTCTGTGCTAGTTGGCTGAGTCCAGAAGCAGTGGCTTACCCAGTGAAACTGCTTCAGGAAAAGTTCACGCAGAAGTAACTGTTCAATTTCCTTCTCCTCTTCTGCCTGTATTGCTATGGCATCTCCACGGCTATCTCTCAAGCCCTCCAAAGCCATCTGGCTGCATGACTGCCAATACATGTGCAGGAGCCTCTTTCTATTAATGACTCAGCATTGCCGTGCTCAGCAGTGTTTCCTCCATGCTGCCTGACTGCACTTTCAAATGGCACTGGGTCACAAAAGCCGGATGAAAGGGGAGGAATCATGGAATTTTTTGATTTGACTCCCAACTCCCAGAATTCCAGTGGCTTCTACTTGGTATCCGACAACATGCAGTGAGAAAAATTCCAGAATGCATACAGCATAGTGGAGGAACATTGCATCATGGGGTACCTGCCCAGGATGCTGTGGAGAAAATGCATCGCTATGTGAGTACAATGAATCAAAATTGAAGTAGCTTAAGTAAGCGTAATTAACCAGTATAGATTCCCTGTGCTCAGAGCAGTTGTTCCTGAAAAACATAATTTGATATAACTTTAAAGTGTAGACAAGCTCTTAAAACACCCAGTGAGATTCAGTATTGTTCTTGGAGGTGGAGAGGTCATCTGCATTTCTGTCAAGAGCCTGAGACTCTTCGTCTCGTTCCCCTCCCACACACACACACACACACACTCTTGTCCTTTTACTTTACAGACTCGCCTTCATAACTCCATGTGACTGTAAACATCATGCCACTAGAGGAGTTCCTGCTGCAGTGATAGTAGCCACCATGTCTCTGAAAAACAGGAATGTTGAGGTTTTCCTGACTGGTTGCAGTATTTCTGTCAGGTTTACAAAAGGAGTGTTTTGCCCAGGATTTTGTGAACCGTGAGGCCTCCCAGACAGCATCCCCTACACATGATTCTTCAAGCCGCCAACCCTCTTTCCTTTCTTGTTTTCCCCCCACCCCCGCATCAAATCCACTGTGTAGTGAGGAAGGAGCGGTGGAGGTGTTGCTTGGCTGAAGAGGAGAGAGAGAATTAGGCACACTTTCCCTCTCTCCCTCACCCAATTGCCAATTCACTGGTGCATGCCTCTTTGGCCCCCATCTTGTGTGTGCTGCCATGACAGGTGTCCTGGTTTTTCCTTTGAAAATCTGGTCACCGTAAACACAAGGGGGAGATTTTGAATGGGAAATGGGCACCAAACTCCCATTTCTGCCTTTAAGAATCTCCCCCATGCCACTGGGCAAACCTGTCATATTTGAATATTAGTACAAAAGAAAATGCATTATTTTTGGGGAGAGAGAGAGAGAGAGTGTGTGTGTGTGTGTGTGTGTGTGTAACGTTTGTTGGAAGTAGATAACTGATTCGCTCCGGAGAGCTACTCTGTTACTAAATGGTGAAAATATTTAAGTAGCGGTATTGCCTGGATAAGGTGTTTCTTCTTTCTCTTTTTATGTAATATCCTTGGTTTTTAGACCTGTTTCTCCCTCTGCCCTCCTCCCCCGTATTGAAAACCTTTGGGGCTATGAATACAAACCTGATGCAAGGAGCAAAGCAAAGTGAAGGGACTGTCTGTAGGGAGCTGTGAATTAACCCAGCATAACGGGCTAGTCCTACCTGGGGCACCTGTGCTGCCAGCCTGCTGCCAACTAATGCTTAGATTAGGCTGAGAGGGATTAGTGGAAGTGGCCTGCTGTTTAGCTGCTGTTCCTTTTTTGGTGGAAAGGGAGAACAGTGTGGATCTGTGCAGTCCCTGTTAGCATTCTCTTGCCTTTTCCCCACTGTGGAGTTCACATTTTGTGTGGTGCATGGCCGTGCAGAACTCCTCTGTGTGGGGTCTTCTCTGTTTTGGCCACCGGCACTGCAGAAAAAGCATTTCTGCTGCCTTTGGCACTACTTGGTCCCCAGAGACTAGCTCAGGATTGGGCCTATTGAGGTTAAATTGGATTTGTCTCACAAGCTATTTTTTGAAATGAGGCTCAGTCAACTTAAAAGTACAAAGTGAAATAAGAGCGTTTATTTTAGACATGGGATTGGATTCCTGGATTGCATCAAGGAAATCACTTAGGGGTATATTTTTGCTTCTAGTGGCGCACACACAATTTCCATTAGCATTAATGGGAGTTATGCAGGCAAATGAGAACATAATGTGCTTAGCAAGTGAGCAAGGGGTTTTCAACATTGATCAGGCTGTCCCTGCCACCAAAGAAGATTTTAGAGAAAGCTGAAGGGCATGCCAGCCAATTATTTGTATCCCCCAAACGAGGCAGAAATTTAGAAGTTGAAAAATGCATCTTGAGTGGTTTATTTCGTTGAGCAC
This sequence comes from Trachemys scripta elegans, assembly GCF_013100865.1. Taxonomy (NCBI): domain Eukaryota; kingdom Metazoa; phylum Chordata; order Testudines; family Emydidae; genus Trachemys; species Trachemys scripta. Next base: position 15,636,053 of record NC_048300.1, read on the forward strand.
TTTACACCAAGTTGACAGCTCATATAGGGTCTGTAAGGCAGTGGTGGGCAACCGGCGGCCCGTCAGGGTAATCCGCTGGCGAGCTGCGAGACAGTTTGTTTACATTGACCGTCCGCAGGTACGGCTGCCCGCAGCTGCGGTTCACTGTTCCTGGCCAATGGGAGCTGCAGGAAGCAGCGCAGGCCGCAGGGACGTGCTGGACGATGCTTCCTGTAGCTCCCGTTGGCCAGGAACTGTGAACCGCAGCCAGTGGGAACTGCGGGCAACCAGGCCAATGTAAACAAACTGTCTCGCAGCCCGCCAGCAGATTATCCTGATGGGCTGCGTGCAGCCCGCAGGCTGCCCACCGCTGCTGTAAGGCAACTGGGTTCAATGGGGATAGAGAATGAGGGCCAGATTCTGATCTGGCCACAAAAGTGGGGGAAGCCAGCTTTTAGCTGTGTTTTTAGTGGTAGTTTTGGCCTTAGTGGGATTGAAATGTAAATTCTGGGTGGAGAAGCTAAATGAATTCTTTGCATCGGTCTTCACTGCAGAGGATGCGAGGGAGATTCCCACACCTGAGCTATTCTTTGTAGGTGATAAATCTGAGGAACTCTTCCCAGATTGACATGTCAGTAGAGGAGGTTTTGGAACAAATGGATAAATTAAACGGTTTCAGAGTAGCAGCCGTGTTAGTCTGTATCCGCAAAAAGAACAGGAGTACTTGTGGCACCTTAGAGACTAACAAATTTATTAGAGCATAAGCATCCGAAGAAGTGGGCTGTAGTCCACGAAAGCTTATGCTCTAATAAATTTGTTAGTCTCTAAGGTGCCACAAGTACTCCTGTTCTTTTTATAAATTAAACACTAATTAGTCACCAGGACCAGAAGATAATCACCCAAGCATTCTGAAGGAACTGTAATAGGAAATTGCAGAACTACTAAGTGTGGTATGTAACCTATCACTTAAATCAGCTTCTGAACCAGATGACTGGAGGATAGCTAATGTGACACCAATTTTTTTAAAAAGGTTCCAGAGGCGATCTTGGCAATTACAGGCCGGTAAGCTTAACTTCAGTACCAAGCAAATTGGTTGAAAATTCTGCTCTTTATTGTTCTATCGGACACATAGATGAACATGATTTGTTGGGGAAGAGTCAACACAGCTTTTGTAAAGGGGTAACATGCTTCACCAATCTATTAGAATTCTTTGAGGGGGCCAACTAATGTGGACAAAGGTGATCCAGTGACTATTGTGTATTTGGACTTTGAGAAAGCCTTTGACAAGGTCCCTCACCAAAGGCTCTTAAGCAAAGTAAGCACCAGTGGGATAAGAGGGAAGGTTCTTCTCATAGGGTATGTCTACACTACGGGATTACTCTGAATTTACAGAATTTGATTTTTGGCAACCGATTGTATAAAGTTGAGTGCATGCGGCCACACTAAGCACATTAATTAGGCGGTGTGCGTCCATGTACCGAGGCTAGCGTCTACTTCCGGAGCGTTGCACTGTGGGTAGCTATCCCATAGTTCCCGTAGTCTCCCCCGCCTATTGGAATTCTGGTTTGAGATCCCAATGCCTGATGGGGCAAAAAACATTGTTGCTGGTCGTTCTGGGTACAGCCTCACCCCTCCCTCCATGAAAGCAAGGTCAGACAACCGTTTCGTGCCTTTTTTTCCTGGGTGAACACTGCAGACGCCATACTACAGCAAGCATGGAGCCCGCTCAGCTCAAGACAGCAGTCATGAACATTGTAAACACCTCGTGCATTATCGTGCAGTTTATGCTGATCCAGGACCTGAAAAATCAGGCGAGGAGGCGGGTGCGACGGGTGCGTGGCGACTAGAGTGATGAGGACATGGACACAGAATTCTCTCAAACCGTGGGCCCCGGTGCTTGGAGATCATGCTGTTAATGGGGCAGGTTCTAGCCATGGAATGCTGATTCTGGGCCCGGGAAACAAGCACAGACTGGTGGGACCGCATAGTGTTGCAGGTCTGGGATGATTCCCAGTGGCTGCGAAACTTTCGCATGCATAAGGGCACTTTCATGGAACTTTGACTTGCTTTCCCCTGCTCTGAAGTGCCAGAATACCAAGATGAAAGCAGCCCTCACAGTTGAGAAGCGAATGGCGATAGCCCTGTGGAAGCTTGCAACGCCAGACAGCTACCGGTCAGTCAGGAATCAATTTGGAGTGGGCAAATCTACTGTGGGGGCTGCTGTGATGCAAGTAGCCAAAGCAATCACCGAGCTGCTGCTACCAAAGGTAGTGACTCTGGGAAATGTGCAGGTCATAGTGGATGGCTCTGCTGAAATGGGATTCCCTAATTGTGGTGGGGCGATAGATGGAACTCATATCCCTATCTTGGCACTGGAGCACCAGGGCAGCCAGTACATAAACCACAAGGGGTACTTTTCAATGGTGCTGCAAGCACTGGTGGATCACAAGGGATGTTTCACCAACATCAACGTGGGATGGCCAGGAAGAATTCATGATGCTCGCGTCTTCAGAAATACTAATCTGTTTAAACGGCTGCAGTAAGGGATTTACTTCCCAGACCAGAAAATAACCGTTGGGGATGTTTAAATGCCTATAGTTATCCTTGGGGACCCAGCCTACCCCTTAATGCCATGGCTCATGAAGCTATACATAGGCAGCCTGGACAGTAGTCAGGAGCTGTTCAACTACAAGCAGAGCAAGTGCAGAATGGTGGTAGAATGTGCATTTGGACGTTTAAAGGGTCGCTGGCGCACGTTACTGACTCGCTCAGACTCAGCCAAACCAATATTCCCATTGTTATTGCTGCTTGCTGTGTGCTCCACAGTCTCTGTCAGAGTAAGGGGGAGACCTTTATGGCGGGGTGGGAGGCTGAGGCAAATCACTTGGCCGCTGATTACGTGCAGCTAGACACCAGGGCGATTAAAAGAGCACACCCAGGAAGCGCTGCGCATCAGAGAAGCTTTGAAAACCAGTTTCATGACTGGCCAGGCTACGGTGTGAAAGTTCTGTTTTTCTCCTTGATGTACACCCGCCCCCTTGATTGACTCATTCTCTGTAAGCAATCCCTGCCCCCTCGATCACAGCTTGTTTTCAAAGGAAATAAAGTCACTCAAAATCATGTATTCTTTATTAATTGATTATAAAAAGAGGGAGAGAACTGACAAGGTAGCCCTGGTGGGGTTTGGGAGGAGGATAGGAGGGAAGGAAAAGGCCACTAAAAGAGTTCAAAATGATGACAAAATAATGACAGCCTTTTGCTTGGGCTGTCCACTGGGGTGGAGTGGGAGGGTGCACGGAGCCTCCCCCCTCCCCCTCCCCCGCGTTCTTACATGTTTGGGTGAGGAGGCTATGGAACATGGTGAGGGGGGAGGGCGGCTATACAGGGGCTGCAGCGGCACTCTGTGATCCTGCTGCCATTCTTGAAGCTCCACCAGACTCCGGGGCATGTCCGTTTGCTCACGCAGCAGCCCCAGTGTTGCATCCTGCCTCCTCTGATATTCCTGCCACCACCTCTCATCTCAAGCATCCCTCCTGTCCTCACGTTGGTCCCTCCTGTCCCCACAGTTCTCGGGGTTTTTCCTGTCTATCTGGCCAGTGCACCCGAGTTCAGATTGCTGTCTAGAGCGGTCACAATGGTGCACTGTGGGATAGGTCCCGGAGGCCAATACCGTCGAATTGCGGCCACACTAACCCTAATTCAAAATGGCAATGTCGATTTCGGCGCTACTCCCCTCGTCGGGGAGTACAGAGATTGATTTTAAGAGCCCTTTATATCGAAGTAAATGGCTTTGTTGTGTGGATGGGTGCAGGGTTAATTCGATTTAACACTGCTAAATTCGACCTAAACTCATAGTGTAGACCAGGCCATACATTAGTAACTGGTTAAAAGACCGAAAACAAAGGGTAGGAAGAAATGGTCAGTTTTCAGAATGGAGAGAGGTAAATAGCGGTGTCCCCCAGGGATCTGTAGTGCCGTTCAACATATTCATAAATGATCTGGCAAAAAGGTGAGGTGGCAAAATTTGCAGATGATACAAAATTACTCAAGATAGTTAAGTCCAAAGCAAACTGCAAAGAAATACAAAAGGATCTCACAAAACTGGGCGACAAAATGGCCAATGAAATTCAGTGTTGATAAATGCAAAGTAATGCACATTGGAAAACATAATCCCAACTATACATACAAAATGATGGGGTCTAAATTAGCTGTTGCCACTCAAGAAAGAGATCTTGGAGTCATTGTGGATAGTTTCCGGAAACATCCACGCAATGTGCAGCGGCAATCAAAAAAGCAAACAGAATGGTAGGAACCATTGGGAAAGGATAGATAAATATCATAATGCCACAATATAAATCCATGGTTCACCCATACCTTGAATATTGTGTACAATTCTGGTTGCCCCATCTCAAAAAAGATATATTAAAATTGGAAAAGGTACAGAGAAGGCCAACAAAATTATTAGGGAATATGGGAGATGAGGATAGATTAATAAGACTGGGAGTTTTCAGCTTGGAAAAGAGACGACTAAGGGGAAATATAATAGAGATCTATAAAATCATGAATGGTGTAGAGAAAGTGAATAAGGAAGTGTTATTTACCCCTTCACATAACACAAGAATCAGTGATCAGCCAATGAAATTAATAGGCAGCAGGTTTAAAACCAACAAAAGGAAGTACTACTTCACACAACACATAGTCAACTTCTGAAACTCATTGCCATGGGATGTGAAGGCCAAAAGTATAAGTGGGTTCAAAAAAGAATTAAATAAATTCATGGTGGATAGGTCCATCAATGGCCTTTAGCCAAGATGATCAGGGATGCAGTCCTATATTTTGGTGTCCCAAGCTTCTAACTGCTGGAAGCTGGAAATGGATGACGAGGGATGTATCACTGGCATTGACCACTGTTGGAAGACAGGATTCTGGTTAGATGGACCATTGGTCTGACCCAGTATGGCTGTTCTTATGTTAGTAATTTCTGCAAGCTACAATAAGAACAGTCTGAGGAGGAAGTACATAAATGTTGTAACTAATTCATAGGGTCCCCATTTACTACAAAAATGGCTGGTTTTTCACTTAAAAAGAATTGGAGAATATTAAGTATTATAAATTCAAGAAGAAAATGATCTGAGCATTGCCGTTCAATAACACCAATTTAAAATGTCCAGCGTGCAGTATTGTCCTTATTTTAACCTCATTTACTCAGTGTTTTGATTGCATCATACTGGGAAATGTTCCTTTATTAGAGATAATCTCCACCCCCTCTTTTGTATTTATAAAGAAGATCTGACCTTTAAAAATTAAAGAGGGGAGGGAGGTTGTTTCTTTTAGAAATTTCTGGTGTTTGTCTATCCTGATTTCCCTGGAAGGCTTTTTGGACAACTCAAGAATGAGTAGGATTGTAACAATTAGCAAGGAAGTAAAATTTGAGAAATTGAAAGGGAAAGTGATTTTTATTCACACTCTTTAAAATTCTTTGTTGAACTTAATAGATGCTAACAATTGCAATGCCTGACAAATTGTCAGGAGAGATCTCTTTATTAAAGATTCAACAGTTTGTCCCTTCAATTAAAAGCCGAGAAAGATCCCATTCTTTGTACACCTCTACCTTGATATAACGCGGTCCTCGGGAACCAAAAAATCTTACCGCGTTATATGTGAAACCATGTTATATCGAACTTGCTTTGGCCTCTAGCATTTCCGTTATTAATAGTCAGCACACTCAGAGCAGCGTATCGGAGCCAGACACGCTGACGCGCTGATCCCCGGAGCACGCAGCCCCGCCCCCCAGAGAACTGCTTTACCGCATTATATCCAAATTCGTGTTCTATCAGGTCGCGTTATATTGGTGTAGAGGTGTATCTAATCCCTCAAGAAGACCTCAAGCAAAATCAGGGAATACAATACTTGATGCTCTTGATATTTCTGAGGTAATTGCATAGGAAGGTACTTTTTTGGAAAAGCTCTTTCAAGCTTTTGGTTTATATATATGTAAGTATAAAAATATAAATATATAAATTAAAAAAAAGCCATGATTGCAATTGTTCCCCCTCTGCACACATCCTCTTCAAGTGCCATCTGATTAGGAATCCAACTGGATTTTGTGCTTGTTTATTTTGTGTGCTGATTGGTTTCAAAGGCTTGCACTTAGTGAAGCCAGACTTTAAAAAGCAAACTGTGGACAGGATCCTGTTTGCAGATCTATAGAGCAGTTCTCTACTCTACTCTGCTTTGCCTTTGGGAGTTGTATGCATTCAGGGAGAGCAGAATATGCGGGTTAATATTGCTGTACTGATTGCTGTAAGCACAGAATTATTTTTCCTGTTAAATGACTAAACTTGAGAGTGCTTTTCAAATAATGCTTTATGTAAAATATAGTTTGTTCACTGAGGATGTAATTTTTATGGTCAACCATTTATTTAACGGGGTTACTGTAAATTTAAATTGTTTGTGTGTGTTCTTCAACAGGCAGCCAGATAAACTAGTGGTGGTTTGGACAAGAAGAAGCCGAAGGAAATCTTCTAAGGTTAGTTGACTGCTTAGTAATACCCAACTTCAGTAAAAAGTGCAGTTGGCTGTTTGATTTATTAAGATAAAAATGGATGTTTATTTTATTCTTACTGAATTTGGCCCTAAAATGCTTCCTCTCTTACCGCTGAGACTAATTTATAGAAACATTTATAGAAAAAACTCCAGTGTCATCTTAGGTATGTATGTAGCACCAAGTACACAGCATGCAGCTTAATAATAATTAACAATGATAAGTTATTAATTTCTAGATCTAATCAGAAAGAAGAATCACTCTTAAAAGTAACAAAAACAGAAGTCTTAAACGTAATAAAAACATTAATAAGGAAGCTGCCACCTTTGCAATAGGAGGATATAAAGTAGGAATAAGAGACTGTTTTTGCCACTATGCAGCCCTGGAAATCAGAAAGTTTCAAAGCAGATTCTTTCAGTTGGATATTGTATCTACAGACTGGGCCTCTGTTGGGAAATTACATTGACACTGAAATTGTCACAGGCATTACTAAACACTCCTGCTATTTCTTTGTGTATATTTTTATGTAGTAAATAATGTTTTCTAATCATGGGCTAAATCCTGTTCTCCCAGTTCCAAAAAACACTAACAAACAAATACACATGCGGGTGTAGCAAAACCCAAAAGTAGAACCACCACCTTGTTTGCACTACAAGAGGGCACAGGTAGTAGAGAGGGTTACTTCTACACTTATGGCAGCCTGTAGAATACAGACAACGCATGCCCAGCTAGCATAGGGTAGAAGTGTAGACGGTGAGGCATGGTTTAGGTTAGTCGAGTGTCATACGTGCCTGAACTCCCAGTGTATATATCCTACACATGGCCAAGCAGTGCCTTCCATGTCTATAGTGCTAATTTTAGCGTCTTTCTGCCTCCCCACTTGCTGGTGGAGGTTTTCCTTGCTATGTATGTAGCTACACACCGCAGTGACAAGTGTGGACACAGCCTGCCTTTCTCTGGAGCATGTAGCTACATGCGTATTGCCTGTATTCTATGCACTGCCATAAGTGTAGACGTAGTCATAATGAGAACTCTATACCCCCTTGTGTGCCATGGTGTGACACACTGCCCCAGCTCGCCAAAAATTCCTACAGAGAGAACAGGAAAATATGAATGGTCCAGGGACATGGAAATACAATGGCCAATGGGTCTGTGCGCTTCGCTGATTGAGTCACCCAAACCTTTACATGTCATTGGAGAAACACTGTGCTGTACCCAATACTCTTTTCTATTGCCAATAGTAGCTGCTGCTTGCACAAGTGCCCTAACATCTATTTGCTGATTCCTTTTCCGCCCAAACATTGCCTATTTTCCTTTTACTCAGGGCCTTCTTATGGGACAAGGTCCTGTCCATAATAGGAAATTTCTAAAATTAATCATTGGCTGTTGGATAATGATTTCAATTAAACAGCTCACCAAGCTATGGAATGGTGTTCTTTTTACTATTACCCTCCCCTTAGCATCTTCATGCTTTCTACTGTTTGTCACACATACTTGTTGTGTCTTGTCTTAAACTAGGCTGTAAACTGTTCCAGATTTCCTTCTGTTTGTACAGTGCTTCATACAATGAAGCCAGGATCCTGCTTGGGACTTTGGATATTACCACAGTACAAAAAAATAATATCCCCTATGCACATTCTAAATTTTGCTTTAGTTTCTGCATGGAAGTGTGACAAAAGATACTGTAGGATACTAAAGTAAAACTCACATGTTTTTAAACAAAAAATGTCTTGTTAGATGGTAGGGTGTTTAGGCACGATTGATTAGTTTGCTGGGTTAGAGATTATGTTCAAAGTCTTGTTTAGTGTACAAACAGATGCCATATCTGGAATTCAACAGGGCCAGATGCAGGGGTCTGCTCATGCATATGACATTGCAGGATTGGGGCCTTAGTTACTGAGGATTTTAATTTAATTCAGGAGACAAAATTGGTCTATCATTGGCCGTGGAGCATCAGTTTTCAGCCGGCCTTGCATCCCCCTAAACTACAGAATTTTTAGACATGCCTGCTTGCTATGTCCAAAGTTTTGGTTATCCAGCATTATAGACAAACCTATCAATGTCAGCAGATAAAATAGTGGTTGATCTTCTTAAGACTAAGAATAGCCCTGTAGCAAATCATCAGAGGATGATTAAGGGGGCCTACACAGATATTTTTTTAAAGTGCCAAATGCCTGCAAGTACTGTACCTAGAATAAGACTTAACTTTTTTTAAAGATTTTATAGCTGACATGATTTTGCTTCATTCGAGATGTTTGTCTCCTAGACTATAGATTAATAAAGATTCCTAAACTCTTAGTCATCCTGCCAGTAAAATACATTACTATACATGTTGTTTGTTCATCTAATTGCTTTCTTGGAAATGAGTCAAATCAAGACTTTTTATTTTATTTTACACAGACACTGTGCCCAAGAAGTACTTAAGCATTAATCATATTCCAAGTGTTCCTGTATTTTTTCATTTATTTGTGAGGCAGGGAAGAGACATCAGTTAAGTTTTCTCTGAGAAGAAATTTTTATTCCCAGGCAATCAATATAATAAAAATGTGAAAATGGGGAAGAAGTCAGAAGACCCACCTTCCACCCCTAACAAATGACTGCAGCCCACAAAAATTTAACTCAGACATAAAGATAACAATTGTGTAACTTGTCAACAGTGCATTTAACTAATGTAATATTAAGGTGTTGGTGCCATTTGCCCCAAATACATTCTTACTAAGGAAACTACAAATATTACTTCGGCTTTGAGAAAGAACGTGAGACCTCATCCACTGTCCTTTTTTTTTTTTTATTTAATACCTTATTGGGAGATGAGTAAGTTAATAATTATTATGGAGGACTGGTAATGACTGCATAGCTAAGATTGCATAAAAATGTTAGGTTGTAACAGGTTTTGCTAAATGGTGCACCCAAATTACAATAGCCATATTGAAAACAACATGCTAACGGAGATCATTATCCAAAGGATGGTATGTATGATGGGTAGATATTATGCCAGCATGACATCATCTAATAGTTATCAACTCTAATTCAAATTTAAATAATTCAGAGCCCTGTTTTGGAATTCCCTGTCCTTGGGCTAGTCTGAATTTAGATACAGTTACACAAACATGTCAAAACATAACTTGTTTGTGTAACTGGGCAATTCTGACTTGTGGGACTGGTATTTACAACACATGATGATAATCGAAAGCCTTGCTAAATTTGGCAGAATTCCTGAGCAAGTCTTAAAACCGGGCTGACCTTTTTCTTTCAGACCCTCCACCCCCCACAAAACACGTCAATTTGTTAGGCACAAATGTACCTTTGTCTTTCTTTAAAATCAAGAACACATACCTTATTGCATCTTTCCAAGCCTACTTTGTGCAAACGTACAATTATATTACAAAATTTACATTATTCTAGGCAGAGCTATAAAGTTAAGGTTGCTGAACACTTTCCATTTTTTCGGTTGCTTATAATAATACAGTTCAATATAGTGTAATTTCTGTTTTTTCAATTTTTTTTTCAAACTTAGGAAAAAAACTATTTTGAAAGACCGTTATTTAGCTTGCAAAGTCAAGCACTCAAAAGCTAGGACGAGCCAGAATTAAAGTTGCCTGTTCAAGCTCAGTTCATCCCCTTTGTGTGCATGCATTGTGACACAGTCTTTAATTACATGATCACAAACTATTTTAATACAAGATCCCTCCTCATTAAAGTGCACAGGATGGACAGTGCTCAGGGAATGACAGTAGAAGGTGTGTACTGAATGAGACAGAGTACGCAGGAGAGGTTGGCCTCCTGGTTAAGGCAGCTGAATGCCATCCCTTCCTCTCTCATATCATTTGTACATGATACTAGGCATGTCATATACACCAGTTTTTCACACGGGCCACTAACTGTGTTCCTCATTTTCTGGGTACCCAACCTGAGACATCTGGAGCCTGATTTGCAGAAGTCCTAGGCACTTGTGGCTGCAACTGAAATCAGTGGGAGCTGTTCTTCGAGCATATAAAGTGCCGTACAAATGTTAGTGCTCTGAAAAATCAGCTCATAGGTATCTCAGGTTGGGCACAAAATCAGTGGACACTTTAAGTCATCTGTTTGGGATTCCTCTGGGGTGTGGAAGCCCTCGACAGGCACGCAGCTACCAAGCCAGCTCCTGTGCCTCCCTTCCCACAGTCCCTGGTTCAAGGGGCCATGTTTGGACCAGGAAGGCGAAATGGCTGGACTGTGCTGTACTCTAGCTATCCCCAGACAGTATATTGCTCGTATGGAACTGTTGCTAGCTGGAGCAAGTTAGAGCACGGCTCAGGCTGCTCTAAGCTGCATTGGTGCTGGAGTAGAGAATCAGGATGCTATAATTGGTTGCTGGATCTCTGCTTCTCTTTTTCTCCCTCTCCTGAGGTGCCCTTGATGACACTGGAGAAGGGGAGCCCTTAGGTAAGAACAGCTCCCCTAAGCTGAGTCCGAGCCAGTCAGGCTCCTTCCCTGGCCTACTTGGGCCTTCTACAGCCTGGCAGAGAAGTAAGCAATGGAGCAGCTAGTGCTGTTCTCTTCTCCCTCCTTTGCCGTGCATTAGGCAGCCAGCAAGGGGCTGCCGAGCCGCTGAAGCAGAGCAGGAAAAGCAGCTGCCCAGAGCATTGCTGGCTCACATTAGGGATGCTCTTGAGATGGCAGCAGAAGTGGTGAGAGACATTTGGGAAGAAGATGGTGTTGACGCTGAACTAAACACTTGCATTTAAACATTGCCGGGCATGGCTTGTGGAACGTATTCTCAATTCATGATCAAATATAAATTTGCTCTCTCACTTGCTATAATTAGAGTCTCGAAGGCCACAAGTTGGACACTACTGTTCTAAAAGTATCTGCTTTTCTTTCTTCCTTCAAAACTCCACTGATGAAGAGCTACGCAGTGGTGTTCAGTGACCTTATGTATGAGACCAGTATTCCTGCTTTTTCACCTTCTTAAAATCTGTTGTTGTTTTTTCCATTTGGCCTTATGAAGATTGATGTATCTAATGCACCCTAGGCAGAAATCGATCTGAAGGACTGTAATCTCCATCCTGTCTTGTATTACATTAGGACATGGCCAGTTGTTTTTGTTTTGGTTTGGGGTTTTTTTAAGTAAGAGATGTGTACTAGTTAAAATGCTGGGCAGGGTTCTAAATGCTACTGTGTCACAGCGAAGTGATGCTAGTGAATTTTTAGGTTGCGATTTTGGAAAGGTTTTTCCTTTTTGCTCCAAAGGTGATACCTTCTGTGGCCATCCTGATACCTGGCAAGGTTTCCAAGGTAGAAGGCCTGCCCCTAAGAAAGCTGGCAGGGTTCTTGTTCATTGCATCTGTCATGTTTGGTTTCAGGGAGACCTGTCTAGTCATGGAAATAGCCAGGGTCCGGCACACTGAGGGTAATTGTCAGGGGAGCCAGTATAGTATATGGAGCACTCAAGTGGTGTGCTCTCATCCTCCTGTGTTGCTTAAGAATTGGGCTACTACATTTGGAGCCAGTTGGAGCTTCAGTCTTCTCTTTCATCTCCAGGTACAGAGCATTGCAGCAAAGCAAGTGCATGTTATTTTTTCATCCTAGAGCTTGCAATGTTCCCCTGCCCCAGTCACTAGTAAATAAGAAATTAGCTTATTTTTGCCCACATGACCATTTGCTCAAATATTTCTCTTACCTGTTCTGCAAAACCAGTACATTCCTATGTGCTATATATGGAGTGTCTGTTTTGTGTTGATAATGATGAAATTATTAAGTAAGTGTTGAGACTTGCACAGACCTGTTATGGTCAAAACAGACGATTCCCTGTAACTACACCTCTACTCCGATATAACGCGACCCGATACAACACGGATTCGAATATAACGCAGTAAAGCAGTGCTCTGGGGGGGGGGGGGGGGGGGGGCTGCGCACTCCGGCGGATCAAAGCAAGTTCGATATAACACGGTTTCACCTATAATGCAGTAAGATTTTTTGGCTCCCGAGGACAGCGTTATATCGAGGTAGAAGTGTATATCTGAAATATGGACAACAGATCAGATATTTTCCAAGAGCAATCAACTAATTGAGCACATCATCTAGGCCCCCAGCAGGTTATGTATGCATTCAATTGATAAATCTCTTACAGAGGAATATCTTAATTATCCCGGCCTATAAATTAATAGTTTTCAAGCTGTCCTTAAAGAAGGCAAAAACCAAAACCCACCAAGCCTTACAGTCTGTGCTCAAACACTGCATCATTACGATGCATCCATTTGTGTATTTGTCACGATAATGCAATTTTGCAAAAATAAATGTATGTATAAAACAGGTAATTCCTATAATAAGCATTATAAACGTAAATAATGAGAACAGTCATGAGAGAACTCCAAAGGCCAGGAGATCCTAAAATGCTTATCTGAACCTGTGGAGCCCACCACCAGTCTTTTCTCACACATTACAGTCCCCCACCCCAATTGTTCATCTATCTACCAGTACAGTTTTCTAGGAGTGGGGTGATGTGAGGCATGTTGCCATTTCTAGCATCTTTGTGGCATATTTCACCAATCTTTCCCCTCCTCACGGGTGTTTCTTCATTTAAAGTGCCCCGGGTGTTGCAGCGAGGGTGACCAGACCGCAAATGTGAAAAATCAGGCTGGGGGGTAATAAGAGCCTAAGTAAGAAAAAGACCCAAAAATCAGGACTGTCCCTATAAAATTGGGACATCTGGTCACCCTAGTTGCAGCTTCTTCTCACTTCCTCTCTGTAGGGTTGGTGCTTTTTCCTCTGTACTACTTCCTTAAAAGGTTACTGCTGCTAGTGAATGAGGCAGCCAACAATAGAGGTCGCTCTATACAGGCTGCTGCTCTCTCCCTAGCCTGAGGAGGCAGGTGGTGGTAGGAGGGATGATGAAGGCAGGGAGTGAGGCAGCCAGTGGCAGTGTTTCTGTCCATCCAGGCAGCATCGGAGCCAGGGCAACTGAGAAGCAGTGAAAGATGTCGAAAGGGAAGGAGGCTGTGTAGGGGAGGAGGAAAAAGAGTCTGGAAGGCACAGGATAGTGGGAACTGTGGCCTGAGGTGATAATTGCAGAGGAAACATAATGTTCAGGTCTAGAGAGAGACAGCTGGTCAGGATCCAGAACATGGGGACAGTGACTAATATTGGGATTGTTGGCATGTTTACAGCGTGTAGGTGGCAAAATCTTGTCCGTTTGCCAAAGCAAAGGCCTATGTTTTGGATGATTGATTAAAATATAGTCAGTATAGCTGTATGCCTACATGATGAGTCTGTAACGGTACAACCCCCCCTCCACCCCCAAAAGACCCCCTCAATATAGGGACACTTGGTCTGAGAAATAACATTATGTTGTATTACTCTTAATGATAATTTTAAGTGCTCAAAGTATTCTCTATTAACTAATAGGCCTCCCCCTATTTTGCACCCTTTGCTTTCTCCTGCACCAACCCAGGGGCTTAAATTTGAGGTTATCCTTGCCTGTCATATTGCCTGGGTGGTGCAGTCCTATATTCCAAAGCCAAATGGGCATATAACATCAACCAGCTAATAAGGGGATAGTTTTGCTTTAAAAGCTCATTAGGTAGGACTTTCAATCTCCCACTCTCTGCTGTTGATAACATGCATGTCAGGTAACAGTAATACATGTTGATTTGTTTTAGGATTCTCCATTTTTTACTGTTACACCAACTAGTCTAATGAGGAGAGGAGACTGGTAAATCCCCCTATACCCAGAATTCTGCTGCATGATAGAATGCTTGTTTATGATTGTGTGTACAAAATGTTTTTACAGTATAAAAATGGGAGCAGTATTGCCAACCCCAAGGGTTCAAAAAAACATGGGTCAGGCCCAAAAAATCATGAGGTTGACTTAAAATTTATGGGATTTAAAAACAAACATACATATTGGGTTCATTTTATTTGCTATCTGGTTTCTCAGCCTTGAGGTTGCAGTTGGGACACATTTTCAAGCATGACTTTCTTGCCTTCATGTTTGCAAACTTCCTTTTTTAAATGAAAGCTGAGATTTTTCACCTAACCAGATACCTGCAGTACCTGGGGCTTTCAGAAAAACACCAAATATCACGAGACTTGGGATACAACTGTAAACATCAGCAACTCTGTAGGAGTGAATGAAAATAACAGGACAACAATAAGAATGTTATAAATATATCTGCAAAGATAAATGGCTTTGGGCAGCATGGAAAACAAGCTGGATCCTACCAATGGCTCCCTGCAGGACTTTATTCTTAGATACTCCCTCGATCTCTTGACCTTCTCTCCCACACCCTACTAGAAGCTGCTGCCACTTCTCTTGCGGCTCCACAGGGCAGGGAATCAACAGAGGGAATAGAGCCAGAAGGCAGATAGACTGCCTATAGTAGTGGCAACTTAGTGGCCTCTGGTGGCCTAAAGGAACTATTACAGTTCCTTCTGATAACGAAGCTGGATGTGTGAGGACCTATGTAGGCTGCAGGAATGTGTGACGGGGCTGCCAAGTGCCAAGTATCATGTGAGATGAAGCACTGTTTATAATGCACAACAGTGGTGAATTAATTTCCTTCTCCTACTAAATGAGGATGCTTTTCAATCACTATCTTTCCCACCAGGGTGTATTGAATTCTGTAGTTAAAATTGGCCATTGGGCAGCTGGCTAAATTTGAGGTGGGGTATCTGCGCTAAATTTTAACCCAGAAGAGACCGTTTAAAACTCTCTTGAAAATTATAGTTTGCTGACATGGCCGACGGGACCGTGCCACCATAACAACAATTCATTGCTACAAAACCAATGTGTACTCTTAGGAACACCATCCTATCTCCAAATATGTTATAACCAGGGTAAAAAGAACAGGAGTACTTGTGGCACCTTAGAGACTAACAAATTTATTAAAGCATAAGCTTTCGTGGACTACAGCCCACTTCTTCGGATGCATCCACAAAAGCTTATGCTCTAATAAATTTGTTAGTCTCTAAGGTGCCACAAGTACTCCTGTTCTTTTTGCGGATACAGACTAACACGGCTGCTACTCTATAACCAGGGTAATTATATTTGAGTTTAATGTACCTGGGACCCAAGTTACATTAGCCTTATGCTAGTAATAGTGTTATAAAAATCATACACTGAAGTGCTGGATGTGGCAAAGGAACATATAACTAAAATGAACAATGTTTGATACCATAGAATTTAAAAACTCAGTTAATTTGATGCAAATAACAATCATTTATAATGTTCTCAAAATAAGAAAAACAGGTAGTTAGAAACAGCCATGATACTCAGCCACCCCCTTATATTAGCGTATATTCATTTATATTTCCATAGTTATCTAAAGTTTTCCTCCATACTAACTGAACCAGATTCTGAAATTCGCACTTCATGGTGTTCACTGTTTTAGTGGAAAGTATGCAGCTCCACAGGTTGGAATGATTTGCTCAGGTCTTTTAGAGTTAATCTCTTTTAACTTCATTTTATCCTGGTCACTTCACTTTTAGTTATAGGTACTTAAATGTTCATTCTTTATAGGTTTAAATGTTTCAGAGGCATTTAGTCTGTACTATAAATTGGTGCTTTATTTTTTTCAAATAAAACAAAAAGAAATCGGTTTTATTAAAATCTGAATATGGCTACTGAGCATGCACAATTGCTACTCTTAATTATTTGCTTTAAAGGAAAACATTCCATCGTCTGAAACATACGCCAAAGGTCCGTATACACCATTTTATGAACTTGTACCTGCAGGGTGCTCAATGTTCTGGCCCTGATGTCGGCATTGTGCTTAATTGCTTTGCAAGCTCAGGACCAGAGCACTCAGCACCTGGCTAGAGTGAGCCTTGTGTGACTGCGTAACTCCCATCAATGGTGAGAGTTCCTTCTGTTCTCAGTGGTTTGTCTTACTGTGTTTAATAGAATCATAAATTTAGGAAAGCAGGGTTTTTTGGAGCTAATCATCAGTACACACGCATGCATGCACACGCTGACTTCCAGGGGAGTTGGAGCAGGCCTTTTATGACGGACTGACTCAATTATTGTTTCTTTTCTTCTTCTAGGCCCATAGCTGGCAACCTGGAATCAAAAATCCATACCGTGGTGTGGTGGTGTGGCCTGTTCCTGAAAACATTGAAATCACTGTGACACTTTTTAAGGTAGGTTTTTAATGTTTCATTTGAACTCATTTTATAAGGCATAAGATAATATTTCCTGAAAACTTACACACACAAACGCCTTCTGTCATGGGGCCTGATCCTGCAGTTCTTGTCAAGTCATTAGCTGCATACCTACAAGTTCACAGTTTAAGTATGAGAGAGAATTAAGACCCCTTGCAAACACTTAGCCATGTTCTTAACTTACCAACACACTCAAATAGTCCCATTGAACTCTTCAGGGCTGCTTGCGTCTATAAAATTAAGTACATGCTTATGTGTTTTCAGAATGTCAGTCTAATTTTCCATACAACTGAAATACAGAGTAGTCAGTTTTGCCAAAAAACACTAAGTTGGTAGGAGTCAAAAGAATTTGTGTCTTGACTGTGGGCTGTATCATTGCAGTAATCGTTTTCCTCATTACATTTGTTCTGAAACAGAATCTATCTCCAAATATTACAGCATTTCAAGTATGTTATAAAAATGTCACAGTTCTTGTTTAATTGCTACCTTAGGAATTGCTGGAAAACAAAACTACATTGATGGGGAACATAAGAATAAGAGAGAGAATTTTAGGTCTTTGTGTGGTCTGATTAAAGAAATGCCATTTGTTCTAGTATTTCAAAATGGTTTTATTACAGTGAATCTGTGTTCTTACCAGTTTTTGTACATTTAGTCCCAATTCTTATTTACACTGAGGCCTCTATATGGTGCTTTTGGCAGCAGGACCAGCCCTCAATCAGATGGAGCCCCAGGAGAAGCATCTTTGGCGCCCCCCCCCCTGTTTGTTAAACTTTTGAATATCTTATTTTTTTATTGCATTTCATGACTTTGATGCATGATTTATCCCTATCATATCCCTGTCATATAAGATGGAAAATTTGCATGCTAGGATCTGTAAATCTGTATTTATTCATGCTATATATAAGCAAATAAAAAAAATCATTTCCTATAAGCTCATAGAAACTTTTTAATTTTGAGAATAGCTGAAATGTACTAACATGAAGAAACTGAACGGTACACCAACATTGGGTGGACCAGTATTAAATAGTGTTACCGTCGGTGGACAGCTTTAAAATTATTAACCCTAGTCCTTTAGTTCCAAAAGTCGCTTTTCTTGCCTTTGCCCTCGCAAACTGAAGCACAACATCAAGGAGGTCCAAAGAGCGACCAGTGGCATTTTCAAGCCATTTTGACTATCGTTGATCGAAGATATGTTTTAATGAGCCTGAGCTTCAAAAAGCTGCGCTCACCATCCACAGTTGTGACTGGCAGTGTGAGCAGAATCCTCAAAGCTATAGACACATTAGGAAAAGTGTCCGTCCGCTCTACATCATGAATGTATTGTAGAACTTGGAGTGGAGAGTGCTTCCTCTGTTGCAAAACGTGATGGATGTTGTCCAATTCGACATAGATGTCTTTTATCATTGATGTCTGAACAGTCCCCATGTGTCAGCGTCCAGTGCAAGTCCATCTAATTGCTCAAGAGTGTCTTCCTGTCCACCAGCAGCTTACTACGATCATACAAAAACCCCAGGTCTTTCCGTGGTGCTTCATTCGTCCAAACTTTTTTTCAATGGACACTTGAGCAGTGTCAATGAGCGAGCAAAAAGTAGTCTCAATTGAATTTTCTTCCAATCTTTCCATCATCTCATCTCTGCCCTCGTAACCAAACTGTCCCTTCTTCCAATGAATACGAGTTTCCTTGAAGATGGGTTCAACTCCTAAGTCCCCCCCCCCCCTTTTTTTTTTTTTTTTTTTTTTTTTTACTTACAGCAATGATGGCATCTTCAAATCCATTCTCTCTGTAGGCCACAATGAAATCAAGGCAGCTTCTCATTAAAATAGTAGTGTTTGCGATGTCCATTGACTGAGTTTCTAATGCAGTGCTTAAGGTGTTTACTTGGAATAGGATATTGTGCCAAATCATAATTTAGATCAGAAGTTTGAAGTCAGTGATCTGTTTTGCCAGGCTTTGAACCTCATGTCGGATTCCGGCCTCAGCTTTACTTGACTTCACCAGTTCCATCAGGGCATTGTAAATCTCAGTCACTTGGTACCTCACTGGCCTAATGCTGTCAGTGTGGCTCTGCCAGTGAGTGTCACTTAGTGGCTTCATGGTCAGATTTGTAGAATTGTCCATGAGGATCTTCCACCTGATAGTTTATGCTGAAAACAGGACATATATCCTTTGCAGTACTTTGAAGAGAGATACTGAATCTAAAGAAGACGACGCTGCATCTGACACAACCAGGTTGAGGGAATGGCAGTCACAAGGCAGGAATAAAGCTCTTGGATTCAGCGCAAGGATCCTTGCATGGATGCCACTGTTTCTTCCCTTCGTGTTCACACCATTGTTGTAGCCTTGGCTGCAGCAATCCTGAAGGTTTATTTTATTCTCACTCAAAACATTCATAAACAGTTCTGTTAGACCTTTTCCAGTAGAGTCATCCACAGACCGGAAACAGAGAGTATGTCTTTATTTGGATACAGCCATCCTCGTCGTCGTCAAATCTTACTGTAAATGACATCTTTTTCACTGTGCTTAATGTTAGGAGTGCAGTCTGTTATTACAGCGCAGTACTTCGCTTTGCCAAGCTGTATCAATAGGTTATCAAGCACCTCCCTTGCCATAAGGTCAGTCATTTCATTTTGAATTGTTTTGCTGCAGAAATGGTCCATAGCTTCTTTACGAACTACTCGATGTAGGTGCTCATGCATGACCTCATCGTATTTCCCAAGGATCTCTACCAAACCCAGGTAATTACCGTTATGTTCAGTGAACAACTTATCCAAGGAGCCCCAGAGAGCCAAATTATTTTTGCAAGGAAGAGGGTAATTGAGGTCAGATGCTCGAGCACATTCCTGCAATGCTGGATTTCTACATTAATAATGTGCTGGTTTTCTGCATCTGTGCATTTATTCTGCTTGAGTCTGGACTCGACCTCCATCCATTTGGAGTGGGCTGTAAAATGGCTGGGCGACTTTTCATTTTGCTTCAGAGCATCAGCTAAGTTATGCCAGTAATTGTACCCGGATAATGCAAGCAACGATTTGGCATTCTTGTCAAATATTTTGCAACAAAAACAGAACACTTTGTCAGTTGATTATGAGTAAACTAGCCAACGCCAATTCAGTTTCTCGAGCACTCTTTCACAGTGCGACTTTGAGAAGAGTGGCGTCTGCTCATTTACTAGAAATGTCATATCCTCGATTTTGCGCAGCCCATTCAAAATTGTTGGTTCAATATCGTCAGAGTTTAGGCTTGCCAGCCATAAAGCAGGATCTGATGTAGCAATTTGTGGTGTGCAGTTTTTCTCACTGCTGTTTCTGTCATCATGCGAAACGGATTCTTCTTTATCGTTTCTCTCCTTTTCATGTAAACTAGATTTTTCTTTGTCATTACTCTTCTTTTTATGTGAGCCACATTCTTCTTTATCATCAGTTTCCTTTACACCACCAGGAAAATTGGACAATTCTCCATTATTTTCCTCACATTTCCATTCCTTATCTTCAGGTAAATCTGTTAATTCCTTAATAATAGGACTTCCATCATTTATGCTTTGCACCTCAATTTCTTCTGCACTGGGAGGATCGCTACTGCCTAAAGCCCGGTCTATGTTGTCCTGTTTCAGATATTTTCCCATCAAATTTGCTCTTTGCTGCAAACTAGATTGCAGTTGAGCTTTTCACTTTGTATACTGAGCTGCTGAAGGCTATTTTCTGGGGCATCTTTTATTTTCTACAGGGGAAGAGACCGTACTAGGGAGAGCAAAAGTCTATGTTCCTCAGTCTTAGAAAGTCATCAAACATGTGTTTAGCATGGCAAAAGAAGTAACAGTATTCTTTTATATTGTTGCTTAGATACGGGTTTGATAGATATCTCTGGCATCTCATTAAGTATGTCCTTTATTAGTCATTACTTACACTCTTAAAACACACAAGTACACTTTCACAATTCCACAATAAAACAAGGTTTACAATATCGCAGCTGGGCTCTCACTTCACTTCGTTCTTATATCTCACTGACTAACTGGAAACACCTTGCCCCTTGTATACCCATGAGGGCATGACTGACAACATTCTAGGAGGTTCAAGGAAAATGTAATTCCCAGAAAGTCTGGAAGGTTCCATAAAATTCTACAAAGGTCCAGAACATTCTAGGAGGTTAGTGAAATGTTTTACTTCAAATATTCTATTAACAACAAAAACAGCACTCCAAGCCCGGCACCCCCCAAGCCTGGCACCCGAGGTGGTCACCTGGTTCGCCTGCCCTTAATTCTGGCCCTGTCTGGCAGTGTAAAGTCATCTTAAAGTGAGTGTAAATAACAGTTATACCCATTTCAATGCCCTCCTGCACTGCCAGAGTACTAATAGTATAAGTGAGAATCACGACTTTTAAACTTCAGATATATTGACTTGATCCCTGTTACTTGACTTTTTTTTTTTTTTTATCAGTAAGCAAATATAATTAAACCTTGTCCGATGCCTAAAAGCGCTAAACATAAATTTTATGCCAAAGAAAACAGCACCCTTACTACAGGGACAGTGTAATCCTGGTCTCACCTGCCAGGAAGGAGAGGGCATAGTCTAGGGTTACCATATGTCCGGATTTTCCCGGACATGTCCAGCTTTTTGGTCCTCAAATCCCCGTCCAGGAGGAATTTCCAAAAAGCCAGACATGTCCGGGAAAATAGGGAGGCATGGTAAGGGGACCGCCTCCTCCCCGGGCTCCAACTTTCCGGGGCCAGGCGGCGGCTGTTCGTGCTCCCCACCTGGGCAGTCGGACTCGGGAGCAGCAGCTGCTGCAACTCCCACTGCCGCGGGGGGAAGCTGCCAAGCATGTGGCGCTCCGCGGCTGCGGCTCTGGCGCCCGGGGCGTGAACCCCCTGAGCCCGGGCCTGTTGCGGGGACCCAGCTGGTGCAATCCCGCGGGTGGCCCTGGAGTGGGGGGCAGCAGTCCCTTCCCCCCGTTCCCGCTCGGGTCCCTCAGGGGAACGAATGGGGCTGCCAATGCCTCCATCCCGGTGCCACCCGCAGCCAGCCCAGACACGACTGGCCAGGGGCTGGACGCAGTGGGCGCGCTGCTGGGTCCCCGCAACAGGCCCAGGCTCGGGGGGTTCATGCCCGGGTGCCAGAGCCACAGCCGCCGAGCTTGGCCATCGGCCACTTCCTCCCCCGCGGCAGTGGGAGCTGCAGCAGCGACTGCTCCCGAGTCCAGCTGCCCAGGTGGGGAGAAGGAACAGCCACCGCCTGCCCTCCTACTCTCCTTCCAGGTACTCACCCCGGCCCCGTGCTCCCCCTGTGTCTCCGGGGCCTCCCTCTGCCACCGGGTTTTTTTTTTTTTTTTTTTGCTCTGGTCACCCTGGAGGCGGAGTTGGGGCGGGGACTTTGGGGGAAGGGGTGAGGTTGGGGGTGGGGCCAAGGGTGGAGTTGGGGCAGGGGCGGGGCCCCCTTGGAGTGTCCTCTTTTTGCAGGACTGAAATATGGTAACCCTAACATAGTCAGTCATTCTCCTCCTCCCCGTCCCTCGCCTTCCTCCAATAGTTTCACAATTGTGGTCTGGGGGCAAGGGCTGCTTTTTTCCTAAGAACTCATGAAGAAAGTGACTTTTAAACTTTGATGTGTTTTTGGCCTGTCTCGGTTAGCGTTGTAGCACTAAAAATCAACTGATCCATTTTTAAAGCTGTTTTAGTTTAACTCTCCATACTTTTCATTTCTCTCTGGCCCCACCCCCAAAAAGAAAACTACATGTGGGTTAAAAAATTGTATCTGATAAACACCATAAAATATGTTTTAAAACAGATAAGGTACAGGCCCCTGAAAATGGGGGGGAAAATCTTTAATCTCTTCTGTAGTAGAAAAAGAACAACTTAGGTAAGTAGTAGTGCTGTATGCTGTCATGTGGGAGTTTTGCGTTTGATTCCCAGTCTCTCTTACTCTGGGCTAGGATGGTGAGGAAGTGCTGCAGACACATCACACTTACCCCTTGGGTTGGTTGGCTGGTGGAGAAGTGAAAAAGAAAGTGCCTAATGTCACACAGTAACAATCCTTCTGGGCAGTTAAAGAGTGGATTAATTGATTTGGAAGACAGTCATATTTATATCTGGTCCTTAACCAGAAGGATGGAGGCTATAACACTTAAAGTCCTAAGGGTCAAAAAACTGTTGGCTGTCTTAACAGCTCTTTAGTGGAAGTGAAAGATCCACTAAAAAGAACTCAGTGTGAAGGGAGAGTCTGCTATAGATTTAATACTTGGCATGAGTATATTCAATGTGGCCCTGTCTTATAACAAACAGCAATTGTTTGTGTTGATTAAAGTATTAAGATCACAGGCAAGCCGCTGGCTTTATATCCATGTTGGCAAAGTGTATTGACTGAGCATGTTGCTCTTACGAGCTTTGTAAGAATCAGAGATAATGTACTAACACAGTGCTGCTGTTTGTTAAGCAGTGATCTGAAACAGTAGTGTAGGAATAGAACAGACTCCAAAATAGACAGCCATGTGTTTTGGGAAATGATATGTAGGTTAGTGGCTCTGAATTTGAAGTGGCTGTTGAAATGTGTTACTGGTAGGATTAGAAGATAAGTCTAGGCTTCAAGTACTGATGAGAATGTTAAGAATATCCTCTTCAGTAGTCACCAGTGTATACTTGAGAACTTACACCTAAAGTGTATGTGATTAGTCAAGAGACATGATATTTTGTTGTCTAAAAGTCCCTATTTTGTGCTATTCGCTTGTTTCCTACATTATATTTGTATTTCACACACATGCACAGCTGTGTACTGAAGAAGTGATACCTCCTCCTGCCCACTCCCATTTCAAAAGATCCTCATCAAATTGATATTTGGATTGATCATGAAGCTTTATCATGCTCGGAGTCGTTTAAGGGAAGAATTATACTGAAATATAAATTCATCAACCTTTCTCAACTATTTCTAGTTCCTGTCCTGCTAGCTAATTTAAATAAAAAGTTTTCTGTTCTATAAGATTGTCTTCTTTCTTTAGCATACTCTACAGTTCTATCTCAGTTATGTTTTGAAATTGTCAACCAAAATGGGAAGAAAGAAGTATTATGAAATGATAAATCAATTTTGTTTACTTTTGTGATTTGTAATGCTTTCATAGAACCGGAAATGCTTCTTGGCTTATGTTTTTATCATATTTCTATGGTGCACCTTAGAAGTTATTTTTTAGGGTCACTATGTAATACAGGTTTAACTTATTTTAAATCACTTGCATATATATTCAGTGTCATGTAAGTCACATGCGGAAAGGCTATGTGAATATACTATTTGTGAAGAACTGTGAGGGTTTAAGCCACAGTATCATCATTCCTAGGCTTAAGAACCAAAATAATACTTTAGTGGAAAAACTACTCTTTCTGGTTAGGAATAGACTTCATTCCGATCATGGTGGTAATTTTTTCTTTTTTTAGTCATCCGTACATATGGTTTATCATACAGATATAGGGTCTCAGGCCTTGTCTAAACTACCAAGTTTTGTCACCAAAAATTGCCTTTTGGCGACAAAACAGCAAGAGCGTACACACTACAATGGGACTTTTGTCGCGAAAAACGCCCAGTTTTGGCGATTAAAAAACTTCCACCCCTATGAGAGACTTTTGTCTTTTCCCCTCCCTTTATTGTCGACAAAGAGCCAGTGTAGACACTGCTGATTGTTTTGTCGACAGGACTGGCTTCCGCCAGCATCCCACCATGCCTGCCCTGCTCTGCTCAGTGTTTTGATCTCTGCTGCCCTGCAGGCATGTGCCCCTCCCCTCTCAAAGCTCCAGGAAGTATCCGTGTGCTGCTCCATTTGGGGAGCAAACAAAGAGCAAATCATTGGAATGTTCCTGTTCTGCCCGGCACTAGGAACACAGCAGCTGCTGCAGGGAGAGGGAGACAGACTGCTGGGCTGCTTTGCGATTCCTCTGCACGGAGAGCTCACAGAGCTACTCCTGATGCCGCTCTTGGCAGCGGAGCGGGCTGTGGGAGAACTTGGGAGAGAATCCCCAGATGCGCAGCGCTCAGCTCTTCCTTTCCACAACAGTGCACTGTGGGAAACATACCCATGGCGCGTTGCTCACCCTGTCAATGATGGTGTCCCCAATGTGGACATGATCTGTCGACAGAGGGAGCAAGTGTGAACACCCTTTGGCGATTTTTGTTTTGTCGACTTCTGGGTGTCAACATAAGTTTTGTCAGCAAAACTTGGTAGTGTAGACAAGCCCTTAGAAAGGGAAAAGATTGCCAGTTCCTCATTTTTTTTTTTTTTTTTTTGCTCTCCATCCACAAATTATTTATTTTTTTAGAATTGTTAAAGGGCAACCATCTGAGCACAGAAGTTTTAAATAACACGAGTAACTAAGATCAAAAAATCTGAAGGGAAGATTTTTCAAAGGCAGAAGTGTTATTAGACACTTACCTTCCCTCTGTGTCTTTGAAAATCTTCCTGCAGACAACCCAGAGTACAGCTCTTAACAGATGAATTTTACACTTTGATTCAAGTGCTACCATCTGATTTCACAGGCCAAACACTTACAAGCAGTTTCTACCCAGCTCACTGGAAGGGAGGCTTTAGTATAAGGTGATCATGTTACAATGTAGTAGCGGATGGTGTGCGCTCGGAGTGGGTGTAAGGTGGCCTACATTAGACTTAAGCTTGGTTTAAAAACACTGAATTGGGAGCTATTTTAGAGCTCTACGTTTGTATTTTAAATGTAAGATGGTACAGTAAGTTGCAGTCAGTTACGAGCTTCTGAAGTCAGGAGGAGAAGTGTGAAGTAGCCTCATGGCAAAGACAGCAGGACAAGTGTGAATGACTGTGTGGGTAATCTATAGCTGTTGGCTGCTGAAGCTAAAGCCTATAAAGTTAATTTTTAAAATGGGACAATGCTGGGGGTTAATGTTGCTCTCACCATCTCCGTTCCCTTTTGCCCTCTCCACTACATGTATTGGGCACAAGGGTTCTCTGTTTTTATTAGGCAGTGCACCAGCTAAAAATAGTGCAGGCATCTGGGAACTCAATGCTTAATCAAAAAGCAGTATCCCTCTCATTTAAGTCTTTTAAATTCTTCATAGGCCATTTTCTCCTTAGCAGAAAGACTCAATTTGCTGATGAAAATATGACTTTAGATAAACAGTGCCCCAAGCAAGAGACTAATCCATGTTCACAAAGCCCTCTCTTCCTCGTACGCTTTGTACACCCTATGATGTACAGTTGTGTTTATCTATAAATTTGAGAGAAACATGCACCTTCTGAGCATGCTCCCATAATGGAATAGTCCACTTAACTGGTTTAATTTTTTTTGGTTTGAATTCCTCTCTCTCCTATCCTTGAGAGTGGAAATTATGGTGATGCCAGTAGCCCGTATTAACTACATATAGTATGGTGAAACCATTCTTTAGGCTGATATATAGTGTTGCACAGAATAATGGAATTATGGCAAGGACACCATGAAGCTACAGTATTTTTGGCACCTCCCATCTCTTCACTGTAAATAATCCTAGTAGGTGTGCTTCAGCAGCACCCAGAAAGGTTTATAATGGGAGAAAGCTTCACTTAGAGACCAGGAAATCCCTTTCTCCTCACACCCTTTTCACTTTGAAGAAGGATGCTAAATTACTTGCTGAATATAGGAAGAAAACTGAAACCTGCTTTAGGATTCTTGTAGGGCCAAGTGGAATTTTAATTATGGGATTGTTTCATAATCAGTCATAATTTAAACCAGTTTTTACAGTCCTCTTAATATGAGCTGTTATTAACAGTTGTACAGTCATGTTTTGCTTGATTTTTAAACACTCGTAGTATGAGCAAACAGTGCTCATCGTAAAACTGTTAAGTTTATAAGCACTGTCATTTATGGGTGGTGTGCTTTTTTTTCTCACCTTCATTAATTGTGATATAATATTTAAATACTGAGGAGTAACAGAATGTCTTTAATCCTTTTACATTTATTGTTAGACAGTAAAGTTAGAGAGCCCGTAAGTGTTTAATTTAGGCCAGCCTCTTTCTCTTCCTCATGTCAGACCCAAATGCAGATTTTGAAAAGTATATGTTAACTATAATTAAAAAAAAATGCAATAATCTAATCTGTATAATGATGCCCTGCAGCAGGATACGTATTCTGGAGTTATTTAATAATGCCTTCACAGCTTTACAATACGTGTTCAAAGCCCTGTACAAGCCTTAACTAATTAACTCTCCCAGCAACCTTATGAGGTATATATTATCCCCTTTTTACAGGTGGGGAAACCAAACAAAGAGGTTATCTGACTTTCCAACAGGAATACAGTCAATGGTAGAGCTGGAGTTAGAGTTTAGTACTAGTTCCTTTTCCCCAAACTTGTGTTTATTCCTCTAGCTCTCAATTCCGCATCCCATCCATATTCAGCAAAGGACTTACGCGCATGTTTAACTTAAAGCATGTATTGAAGCCCCACTGGAACTTAAAGTGAAGCATGTGTTCAATTAAGTGCTTTGCTGAATAGGTATTCACATGCTCAGATTCTTTTCTGAATTAGAGGCCCTAGATCCCAATTCTTTCAAAACTGGTACAGGCTTTGTGTCCACACTAAAGTTGTACCAAGTTAACTGGATCCGTTAAAATCTGATTTACTTAAATCAGTGCAACCCTCTTGTGTGGACTCTCTTAAATAGGTTTATATCACTTTGATTTTGCTTACCGACTTAATCTAATGTAAGGCACTCTTAAACAACACCAACACAGGGGTTGCATCAAAATAAAATCAATTTCTGAACTGTTTTAGTTAAATTGGTATAATGCATGTGTGTGGAGAAGGTCAGAATGCTCCTTCAAGTGTATGTAACAATATCCATGCACATCGAGGGTGAAAATATGAGTTTTTATTGTATAAAACAAATGTAGAGTGATTCCATGTGAATACTAAAACAAAGATCTGTTCATGCAGAGCATTAATAGAATTTGGTCTGTTACTCCAGAATGGTAAAAATGTTGAAGCTTGCCATGGAACAGTAATCATCCACCAGACTCCCCTGATTGTGAGAGCTCTGGAAAAAGAGGATAAATTTCATTTGGGTACATAAGGGTTAGTCACTAATTGTAATATTAAGAATTCACAGTGACATATACACAGTGGCCAAAAGTATGTTTGCTTTAAAGTGTCTAAAGCTCATGTTGCTGCTTGAAGAGAATTAGCAGTAGCAACTTCATCATCTGAAGGCTGTAGCTCAGACAACTTTAAAGCAGTAGCTCCCTTTTTAACATAGTCCTGAAATACTGTGTGTGTCAGTTCTGTGGTGAAACCCGTGGAGCTATTACTGCCAGGTAAGGAACAAGAAGGGATAGAATAGAGAGGTACGTGCTGCACGAGAAAGTAAAGTTTGGAGAGAACCAATGAAACAAATACCCACAACATTACCAATCAAACCAAGCTTTTTATAGGGACTTCAATAACTATTTCCCCAACGGAGCCTTCCCTTCAGTCTGCTACCACTTATTTAATGTGATCCTCTGGTAGAGGTTAAGGTTTGCACTTTAAATGCCGAATGTATTTGTATCAATTTAGAAGAGAACAGTGGCTTGTCTTGACACAATGGTGGATCTTCAGTGGTAGAGAAAATGGCAGTCTAGACCTCTTAGTGTGTTGGTTACATAATGTCAAGACTTGACAAGTGTACTTGACTATTGTGATCAGTAAGGTTTTCTGGGTTTGTGGGGGGGTTAATGCCATAAATGTCTGCAAAATCTAACCTTTTAAAAATATTTTTTTCTGATCCATATAATTGAGAAGAAAACAAGCTGAAAGTGAACTGAGTCTAAACCAGTTCAGTGCTGTCTCCCAAGTGCCTCTGATGCAGCTGAAAGCTTTCCCAGGACTCAGCAGAATGAAAATGGTGACAGATTTTCTAGGCTATTTATGAGATCTCTTCCTTGTAAGCAGCAGTAAAACTGACAAGTTTTGGGACAGTTTTTAAATCTTCTGCAGCTTAGAAAAGCCATGCATAAATGCAGAGGCAGGAGGAGGACCCAAGGTTGGAGACTGTATGGAGTAGCATAATTGAACACTAACACTCAGGGCAAAATTAAGCAAATGCTTGCACCAATTTAACTGTCAGTGTGGGGCATTGTGGGGCACTGACAGCTGGAGCTCGGGCTCCAGTGCAGGGCTCGGGCTGTCAGCCTCGGGGGTCAGGGCTCGGGCTGTCCACTTCCAGGGACTGACAGCCAGAAGAGTCTGAAAGGCAGTAACAGGCGATGTAAGTATCTACCCTGACACTGCATCAAACTAACAACATCAACCGAAGCACTACGCCTCTTGCAGAGGTGGTGTTATTAATTCAGTGTAGTGGGCAACTTACATCGGTGGAAGCTACAGTTTAGTGTAGACGCTAGTTAGGTCGACTAGTAGTGTAGACCAGGCCACGCCCTCTAATAGTTTGAGTGAAAGGGAGTAAGAAAGGATGTGCTGAGGTGATTGATACATTTAACAAACCTCACTCAACTTGGAATGGCTGCTGGTTGGGGAAGTTGCTGCCTAGCTATTGTTCTCTCTTGCTGTTTCCTCCTACCATTGCAAATATGGAAATTACTCTGAAGACCTACAGAATTTAATGGAGACTGCTAACCTTTCTCTAGGAACCCTCCCATTGATTCTACAGCAGGGATCTAATTCTCCGTTAAATTCTGTGTTGAATGGGGTGAGCTCTGAGCAACAGAGCGCCGAGTGATAGATCTGCTACATAAGAATCTACTTCTGCAGTTTCCTTTTCTCTTGCTCAGGAGGGATGTAGCTTCCATGACAGTTGGAAACAGGGGCACTGGAATGGGGGTGGGGGGAGGACATTTCCTGAGCCCGTCACCTCGCACTGCCAGGGACTGTTCTGGCAGAAAGGCTGGTGTACCACAGCACTCTAATGACCCCATGAGGGAACAACAGTTACACTTCTGAACTATTAGCCAGGGCTGAGAAAGATGGTGTCCCAAAGCAGGGTCTTTGGGCTGAACACTTGTAGGAATCCTATCCTTTCCCCAGCAAGTTGTGGGGAGGCTTGGCTTCTCATGTGCGTATTGCTCTTGGACATCGGGTGACATCTTTCATAGTCACTCTCTGGCTATTAAGTATCTAGAAAGTTTTTTGAGATTTGTGTAATGGAGTTAGTGGAGGGTGGAGATAAGGGTGTGTGTTGTTAGGAGTGTGATAAGGTGGGGAGAGAGAGAGATGAGAGAAATTAGAAAAGAGAAGTGGGGGAGACAAGGTTATCTCTTGAGGTTAACCCCAGAGCGCTGATTTTTACATTTATAAAATAAGTTCTTGTAAAAGAAGAAGAGCACCTTACAGAAGCTTAAGTGAAATTTGACAGTCTTTCAGTCCATTTATCTAAGGGCTTGTAATTCCCATTTCAAGATGAAACCATAATAAATATTGGGCAAAGAATGTAATTGTTTGTTGAGGGCATGTTGATAAACAAAACTAAAAAGTAAACTAAACTAAAAACCTGTGTATTGTAGACTTATGTGCTGGGGCTAGGGTGAACAGGTATTGGGCTCAAAGGAACATTAAGGCAGTTTAATGTCAACTTTACCTGTGTGCCTCTGTTTTTCAAGATTTAAGCATCATTTGCCTTTAGCATGTATGTACTTTATTTCCCTTAGACCACTGGGTCTCAAACTTTTTTATTGGCGACCCCTTTCACACAGCAAGCCTCTGAGTGTGACCCCCCCCCTTCATAAATTAAACACACTTTTTAATATATTTAACACCATTATAAATGCTGGAGGCAAAGGGGGGTTTAGGGTGGAGGTTGACAACTCGCGACCCCCCATGTAATAACCTCCCCACCTCCTGAGGGATCCTGACCCCCAGTTTGAGAACCCCTGCCTTAGACAGCTTTGTTTGTATTTATTCTTTGTGTGTCATAGAATCATAGAATATCAGGGTTGGAAGGGACCTCAGGAGGTCATCTAGTCCAACCCCCTTCTCAAAGCAGGACCAATTCCCAACTAAATCATCCCAGCCAGGACTTTGTCAAGCCTGACCTTAAAAACCTCTAAGGAAGGAGATTCCACCACCTCCCTAGGTAACCCATTCCCGTGCTTCACCACCCTCCTAGCTAAACCTCCCCAACTGCAACTTGAGACCATTTCTCCTTGTTCTGTCATCAGGTACAACTGAGAACAGTCTAGATCCATCCTCTTTGGAACCCCCTTTCAGGTAGTTGAACGCAGCTATCAAATCCCCCCTCATTCTTCTCTTCTGCAGACTAAACAATGCCAGTTCCCTCAGCCTCTCCTCATAAGTCATGTGCTCCAGACCCCTAATCATTTTTGTTGCCCTCTGCTGGACTCTTTCCAATTTTTCCACATGCTTCTTGTAGTGTGGGGCCCAAAACTGGACACAGTACTCCAGATGAGGCCTCACCAATGTCAAATAGAGGGGAACGATCACGTCCCTCGATCTGCTGGCAATGCCCCTACTTATACAGCCCAGAATGCCGTTAGCCTTCTTGGCAACAAGGGCACACTGTAGACTCATATCCAGCTTCTCGTCCATTGTAACCCCTAGGTCCTTTTCTGCAGAACTGCTGCCTAGCCACTCGGTCCCTAGTCTGTAGCAGTGCATGGGATTCTTCTGTCCTAAGTGCAGGACTCTGCACTTGTCCTTGTTGAACCTCATCAGGTTTCTTTTGGCCCAATCCTCTAATTTGTGTAGGTCCCTCTGTATCCTGTGCCTACTCTCCAGCGTATCTACCACTCCTCCCAATTTAGTGTCATCTGCAAACTTGCTGAGAGTGCAGTCCACGCCATCCTCCAGATCATTAATGATCCTCCAGATCATGTGTCCTATTGAGACACATTGATATAGTTAAGATGAGTCAAGGTTTTACAGGTTGCTATGGGCATTTGAGCCCACCTGCTGGATTTTGCAGGAAAAACTGCTCTTCCAACACCACATTTTGAATCAACTGTATCACAACCCCGTTACAAACAGGTGATAAGTTGTAGTGTGCTTTCTGGGTCCTTCACAAGTAGGGTAAGAATATGTGCATTGTGATATGGCCGCAGGCTGGACTTCAGTAGACTAAAAATCTTAGGTGTTACTATGCATGGGCTAAAGTGATTTTTTTTCCCTTTAACTATTATTTAGCCAGTTTCTCTCCCCCCCCCCCCCCAATCTTGGTAAAGCATGCCCTCTTCATCGAGGATGCCTTACGTACTAGATTTGAAGCACCAAAGTTCAGCCACTTGCGTTTTGTGCAGGGCAATAGTTGGGGAGTGAGAAGAGGCAGTAAGATTTTTATTTTGAAAGTGGGGGAGATTTTTTTTCTTCCAGTGTAAATCCAAAACAGATGAAAGGATTTGCTCAACTTTAAACATGTCACCTTTTAGCAGAGACCAAGCATTGAAAATGTCAGCCCCAAAGGGGAACGTGTCTGAGCATGTGGAAATGAGAATGAAATGGAAACTGTATTACAACCATAAATGTAGAGTACCTATTGATGACAATTACAACAAAGTTATTGGGTAACTAGGAAGTGACAATACATATACTTCAGTGGAATTCGAAATAAATCATTATAGCAACAAGAATGAAGCTAGAGTAGTTTGCTATCTCATCAGAACCCTGAGGTGTATGTGCAGAGTGGTCCCTTGGGTATGGCGAATCGGGGTGACCACTCTGGGCCCCACGCTCAGGGGGGGGGTCCCCACGGGCCAGTGCGATTGGCCAGCGGTCAGTCAGTCCCAGAAGTGAAAGGTCGGTCCCGGAAGTGACGGCTTCGTCACTTCTGCCCCGGGTCCTGCACCCATCTAGGGACAGCTCTGTATGTGTATAGATTAATTCAGAGTTTTTCAAAGTTTTGCATATTTAAGGGATATTAAAGATTAGCAACACATTTTTAATTAAAACATGTACATAAAGTTTGTAATCTGCTTTAAAGATGAAATGTACAGCATGTGTACTAAATAGGAATCATTTTAATGATGTATTGTTATGCCTTCTGGCATTTTTATTTTTGTAAGACTTTATTAGAGAAATACAAAAAAGGAAAACTGTAGTTTGATTTTAACTCTTTGACTTAGGTCATTTTATTTTTTAAAATACATTTTTATTAATTATATGAAAAAGTGCTTACACAATACTTTAGCAGTATGTGAGAACTGTACACCTAAATCAATAAGTAACCTTTGCAATATAAAACTGTACTAGATCCATATCCATAAGAAATCAGAAATACACCTTCAAAAGGTTTGATTCTGTAGTCATTACAGGTTTGATCTAGCATCGGTTGAAGTCAATGGAAAGGCTTCAGTTTCCTTCAATCGGCCTTCGATCAGATCCTACATGAACAAAAATATTGTTTTGATTGCAAGATTGTGCCCTGATTTTATAAGTGGTAGAGGTATAAGCTCACACAGAAAATCGACACCTCCCCCCCAAAAGGCTAGACAAAATATTAAAGATATTAGTCACTTATTTTATCAGGCAGTAGGATATTAAAACAGAGAATGATTAATCTCTTTATGCTGCTTCCATACTATATCAAAGAGGTTTTTTTTTTAAACAAGGTAATAACCCTAGGATAAATCATTAAAATGACAAGTATTAATAGCTGGATGGTGGAAAATGATTTATGTGGTATTGATATGAGGTATAATAAGTCAGCCAAGTCATCGTACAATTTCATTAATTTTGTTTATGTACAGTAGTCCTACAAAGTTGATTAAAATGATATACATGTTATTACATGATCTTATAATTACAAGTACCTTAATTTCAGTATGCAGCTATCCGGGGATACACCTTGTTGTGTGCATCTTAAATCACTAATGGTTCTCTCTTTTTTAACTTAATTAAAGTCATATTGGATAATTTGTAACTAGTTGCTGGCAACATTGTTTTGACTTTTTGTACTCTAAATGCACCCAAAAGTAACAGATGTCAAACACACATTTTACTGCTTTGACCTTTGTAGCCATAAAATATAGCCCCATTACATCAGTTAGCAAACAATCAGACTGATATTTGACAAGTGGCATTGAAGCTTTTGCTGTATTTATTCATTCTGTGTGTGCTATTGAGACACATGAATAGAATTCCTCTAAGGCGAGTCCTTGTCTAGCTAAGGTGCCAAGGACTCTGCAGGAAATTGAGCCCACCCTGGTGGATTTTGCAGGAAGGACTGCTCTTCAACTGTCTCCACAGCATGGTATTTATAATATGCCACTTCCAGAGAAACACTATCCCGATGGAGGAATCACAATCACTATATAACTGCACAATCACTATCACAAAAGAGGAATTATTTAACAAAGTATTCTGACTTCTTGATGTGGAAATCACCAAGTATTCCTTTTCTGCAGTTATTCGTAAGCTAGTTATTTACAAGGTCATTCATTATATTCATTTTAGAGAGAGACTTCATCAAGGGATCTCAAATCCATTCGTAACGAAGATAAAATACTGCTGCAAAGCGCTTCCTTAATGATTCTATATTGAACTTGAACAAAATGCAAAATTAAGAAAAGCATGGATGGTTAGGAAGAGAATGGTTTAAAGTGAGCTGAGAAGGAAGGACAATACCGTCTTGTAGCAGGCTTGAAAGAAAAGAGGTGGTATGGATTAGGGTAAAAAAAGTAGAAGCAAAATCTCTGTTCAGTTCTATGCTTCAATTTACAGTGATAGAATAAAATTGCTTTAATAGATTAAAATTGTAGAAGGGATTCAGATAAGAGAAACAAAAATGATTAAAGGGCTAAGGGACTGAATTTATGCATAACAGTCAAATGATGATTATGGGATATGACATCCATCTCCAAGTATTTGAAAGAGGTAAACACTGAGGCGGCAAAGGAATAATTGAATGGTTCAAGGGCTATAAGTAGAGGTAATAGGATGAAATTGAGGAATGGAAAAAGTCCGAATGTCAGGGAAAAATCCTAAAACTGAGTTCTGCTAGTATGAGAAACAATCTCCCAAGGGAAATGGTATAATTTTGCTGTGTTAGAGATTTTTTAAAACTAGATTGGACAAAGTACTGCAATAGAAAATTTCTGTAGGAAAAATCCTGCATTATTGTTTGAAGGGGCATGAACTCAATCACTTAATGTCTTCCTCATATCTTAATTTCTAATAACCTTAATGTACATTAGATCACTGAGTTGAGATGGACATAACTTATTACCAGGGATCCTAGAAATCCATTTGCCACTGAAAAATGCGGAATTTGTGTTTTTTTTCAGAGAGACTTTAGTTTTTACATTTTGTGAAAACATAAAAACATTAACTATTCACTAAATTTTACTGAAAGTACCAGTGTCACTTATTCAGTATGCTCAACCTCTCCCTCTTGCGGTTGATTTTTGAATGTGCTTTGAATAAATGGGGTTCCACTGTAAATTTAATCTAATTGGAACTGGGGCCAGATCGGATAATCAAAAATTGGGATAATCCGTAGAATTTCAAAGAGCTTTCTATCTCTTATTTTAAGATTGGAGGAGGGGTGGCTGGTAGCCTGACAGCCTCCCGGTGCTGACAGCCTGAGCCCCATCACTGTCAGCCCCAGGAGGCTGGCAGGTCAGCTAATATGGAAAACACAGATTAATTTTTTTATTGGAGAATTTTGTTTTTTTAATCATGGAAAAGTAGGATCCCTGCTCATTTCCTCATGTTACTGTCTAGCACATGAAGCCTATCATGCATCTTTCTGTGGGGGGTAAAAGTGGTCTTATTCCCTAAACAAGAGTTGACTGAAAAAGGAGGCCATTCTCCAGCAGGATGGGTGTTGGTGTAACTTGTGGTGACGAGAGATTCTACCTGAAGAGTTGCATTATGTTCCCTGATCACACAGATGGTCCTTAGGCATGTGAAGATGAGGATAGGGACTTGACTTCTGCTGTACAAGAGCTACCTGTTTGATCTAGGCAGGAGCTTAGCTTCTTCCTGCGTTCTCTGCAAGATGTGGGATTATGGTGTAGTTATCGAGAAGGAAGCGGCTTTATAAATTAAATTGAAAAATTGATGATCCTGAATGAAGGGTGGTAGAATCATAGGATCTGTTCTGAATGCATCTCTTGTTTGTACCAGTCCACAGCCACTGAAAGTGTTGTGGAGGTATTTCGTACTGAAAGCTGTAGATTGGCTAAAATATTTTTTCTGTGCCTCATCTCCATCAAATAAGGAAACCTAAACGAATAAGCAGCAATGGTGGGTCAGTTGCAGTTTCTTATATCTGGGTAATTTTTAGATTAAAGTATTTTTTTTCCCCTTTTCTTCAGGATCCCCATGCTGAAGAATTTGAAGACAAAGAGTGGACATTTGTCATAGAGAATGTAAGTCAGAACATAGTCATGTTTTTCCTTTTTATGTGTGTGACGCTTAATGATTTTGACGGTTCATATGCCTTGTATTAAGACTATTGAAAAAGGGGTGGGTTAATTTTGAGCTATTAAAACCAAACCTAAAACATTACACCACAGTAATAGCAATAAAGTTGCCTCATTAAAATAATAGTTATATATAACTGTATTGAAATCCAGTTGGGATGCAGAAATATTTTGCAATGCAGGGAAGCAATTTAAGCTAACATTAGGAGCCTTCTTGCTTTAATTTCATGAACATTGGAGGGAACATGTATGTTAAGAGCTAGGATACTAAACCTGTAGTTCTTGAGTTGCATTCAGTTCTTCATGGTCTCACACGCAGCTCTTTTCTTTTTCTGATGATAATAGTTAATGCTTATAAAATGCTGTTCATCTGTAGGTGTAGATGTTCAGACTCATCCCTGCGGCGCCTCCTGCTGGTCGTCCAGGGAATTAGCTCACCAGCCTCTGGAGCGCCCTCTGCAGGCCGGTGATCCGACTTGTCGTCCTCTGGCACCCGTGTCCCTCCCAGGACCCGGTGCCCCTATTACTGGGATGCTGCCCCCTGGCAGTACCCCACAGATCTGGGTCTCCCCTCACTGGGGAACCCCCACCCACTATCCCCACCTTGCCTCAGCACTAGGCCACTGCCAGTCACCATCTAGCCCCCACACCCTGGGGCAGACCTGCAGTATAGGCCACTCATCACTGGCAAGGGGGGTTTGGACCTGCTGCCTTGGCCTAGCCCTGGGCTGCCCTCTGCAACCCCCAGTACCTCTTGGCCTAATACTAGGCCGCAGCCTGGGGCTTTCCAGGCTGGAGCTCCTCAGCCTTTCCCCAGCCCTGCTCCACTACGGGCACCCTGTGTTTAGCTCCCTGCAGCCAGGCCCTTCTCTCTCTGAAGACAGAGAGAGACTCTTTGGGCTCCTGGCTCCCAGTCTCTTTATACAGGCCATCTGGGCTCTGATTAGGGTGTGGCCCAGCTGCAGCTACTTCCCCCAATCAGCCAGGGTTTTACCTTGGCCAACCCCTCAGGGCAGGAGCGGGTATCCACCCCGCTACAGTAGGATTCCAAAATTCTTTGCAAAGGAAGTAAATATCATTATCCCCATTTTACAGATGGCGAAACTGAGACAGAGGGAGGCAAAGTGACTGGCCCAGGGTCACTCAGCAGGCCATTGATGGAGCTAGGATTTGAATCTAGGTGTCCTGAATTCCAGCCCAGTGCCCTCTCCACTAGATCATACTGTGCTTGTCTTGTGTGTTTAAAAAAAGACGACTACTTCTTCAGGTTGACCTCTGTGTATCCCCCTTATTGAGACAAAAGTGATGTGCTTTCAGAACTCTCTAGGAAGAGTTGATGAATAAATGAAAATGCACAAGGTGGAAGGCAGGAATAGGGAGATCATATGAAAATTAAGAAAAAAGCCCTCAAAATATTGAGAGAGTTGTGATAAAATCACAAAAATCGGCAACATTGCACAATATGGCCAGCAGAACCTTTATGATAGGTGATGGTGCAATCATATTTATGTATTTATAATATAAGGAAAAAACCAAACTTAGTCCTACAAATTCAACTTGGATTCTGAGAGTTAACAGAAAAAAGTACCTTTTTCTTGTAAACTGAACATACTTGATGGAGAAATTATTGCAAGACAAACATGGTATTTCACAATACCATTGAGTCACGTTTTAGAGCAGAATCGCACTTTAATCACTTGACTACTGCTGAATTGTTCAAATACATCCAGTGAAAACATAGGGGTTTTCTGGGTTGCTTAATAGTACCATATACATCAAAGTAGAATCCATCTGTTGTGCTTCTTAATATGCCAAATATTCTAATGTTCCATTGATTTCAATATCATGTTAAAAGCGGAAAGCAGTTTGTCTAGGAAAGGGCCATCAGCAAAGTAGTTCATTTATACTCTTGGTTTTTAAATGTCAAGTTTCTATTTTATATTTTATTGTTTATATTTAATATTTATATTTATTTGTAAGAATTGCTAAATAGGATGTAGCTTAGTTATTGAGTATCAGAGGGATAGCCGTGTTAGTCTGAATCTGTAAAAAGCAACAGAGGGTCCTGTGGCACCTTTGAGACTAACAGAAGTATTGGGAGCATAAGCTTTCGTGGGTAAGAACCTCACTTCTTCAGATGCAAGNACATGAGGTGCCCACTGTAATCTTTGAAAGAGAACTTACACCAAGGCCACAGGAACCCAAATACAGTATACTCAGAAGGGTGGACTGAAGGGACGTATGGTGCATTGTTGCTTCCAGAATACTTTGCTTAGCTCTGGAGCATTCTTGAAAAGGGGAGCTGGAGACTTCCGTTAACTAAAATAAACTAAGTGAAAAAAGGAAACAGCGGATAAACAATAACTAAGCAACAGAGGGTCCTGTGGCACCTTTGAGACTAACAGAAGTATTGGGAGCATAAGCTTTCGTGGGTAAGAACCTCACTTCTTCAGATGCAAGATGACTTGCATCTGAAGAAGTGAGGTTCTTACCCACGAAAGCTTATGCTCCCAATACTTCTGTTAGTCTCAAAGGTGCCACAGGACCCTCTGTTGCTTAGTTATTGTTTATCCGCTGTTTCCTTTTTTCACTTAGTTTATTTTAGTTAACGGAAGTCTCCAGCTCCCCTTTTCAAGAATGCTCCAGAGCTAAGCAAAGTATTCTGGAAGCAACAATGCACCATACGTCCCTTCAGTCCACCCTTCTGAGTATACTGTATTTGGGTTCCTGTGGCCTTGGTGTAAGTTCTCTTTCAAAGATTACAGTGGGCACCTCATGTACTATTGGCAGGACACTACCTCTTTTTCCTTTTACGCAGGGAAAGATGTTGTTGTCATGTGCTCTAACATGATATGTGGAAATATCCTGAGGAATGAGCAACACATGTGAGTGTTAGGGGCTCTGCAGTCTTGTTTTGACTTGGCAATTCCCAACTTAGCCTTATTTCCACCACCACAACCCCTGGCAGTGGCACTGAAAGGGGAAGTAACGCTAGGTTCAATATTCCTCTCCCCTTAGTAGCTTGCAGCCTGACTGTCATTGGGACAGCCCTGAGATTATATATGTATAGATTATGCAGACTTTTCCAAAAACAGTATTGAGGCAGCTATCTCTTTCATTCAACATCTGAGTGAAGTGCCAAAACAGGACACTGGAGTTCCTATGTGACCTTGGGCAGGTCATTTAGCTGCTCTCTGCCTC
Organism: Trachemys scripta elegans; assembly: GCF_013100865.1. Classification (NCBI taxonomy): domain Eukaryota; kingdom Metazoa; phylum Chordata; order Testudines; family Emydidae; genus Trachemys; species Trachemys scripta. The sequence goes on from NC_048300.1 coordinate 15,675,263, forward strand.
AGATCCCCATCTGTAAAATGGGGACAAATAGTACTTCCCTATACCTCACTGGGGTGTTGTGAGGATAAATACATTAAAGCTTGTGCAGTGCTCGAATATTACAGTAATGAGCACCATACATGTATCCAAGATAGATAGTTTTGACTAAAAAGTATTTATCAGTGCATTAAGAGGGACAAAGCAAGGAGGCAGAGAGCCTATGCTAAATCAATTCATCTCCAACTTCTCCCTCTTAGGAGCCAATTCTTTATAGGTTTGTGAGATCTAAAATTTCAAAAGTGAACGTTTGCCTCATGCACCAAACTCAGTGCCCTTGTCTGACTCTGTCAGACTCCTTTAGTCTTCGTGCTCTGCTTTTTCTCCAACTCCAGGCTCAGCGATAATACTAGATATTATACAGAAAGAGGCCTTAAGTTCATTAAAAAAATAAACTGCAAACCACAAGCTGCTTTCACAAAGAGCTGCCTTGTAAACAGTCAACTAGAATATGATTGTGCATTCTTTGTTCTATACACGTGTCCTTCAGGAGTGGATTGAGGCCACGGACTCGCATAAGCTACCAAATACCCATCTGCTTGGGAATGTTCAGCCTTCCATGAAACGTGCTTGATGTGAGGAGATAGTCTGGAAGTGAAAGTTACATTCTCACCAGTCTCCTGAGTTATCCAGTCCTCTAACTCTGTCTTAATAGCTGTTTTTTGTAAAAGGTGATTGAGAGCTGCACAGCAACTTTAAATCTCAGGTATAGTTTTGAGATAGACTTGAAAGCTATAGGTAAATCCAAAAAAACCTGTTTTGCTAATATACTTGAGAAGCTGGAAAAATCCTTTTTAAGGAGAATAGCACCACTCAGTGGTGAACAAAGAAATGTATGTCTGTTTGGTTGAGAAACTAGCAGTTCTATTACCTTGGTCGGATGCTTACTTACACTTCAGAATAATCAGTTATATAGAACACCCAGTTGTTGAATATATTTTTTTAATCTCTCAACTCCCTGGAAAAGAGACTTTTGTATCCTTTAGCCTTTGGACTACTATCACTGGAAGTAGTCATAGCTTTGCATGTTTTGAAAAAAAGGAACATCATTGTCATTGAATCTATGGAGGAAAGATTTTATAGCTGGTAATATTGGGACACTTTAGAGTCCTCAAATGTCCTGTGTTTTTGTGCAGGTTGTTTCTCTGCCCTCAAATTCTGCAGGATTCCTCCTCTTGATATTTAGCAGCACCACCAAAGGGTGATAGCAAAGCCCCAAACGATTTTGGGCTAGGAAGTTCTTTCATTAACCAAAGAATCTACATCCTAGTATAATAGCTCCTTTTACCTCTAGTTTTTGAGACCGAACATTATTCAAACCAGCTAAAATACAGTAACAAAGAATTGTTTTTGCAATACTTCAGAATGACAGTTTCACTGTGCCCAGTATGCCAGATCACATGTATTTGGCTTAAATTTGTAGCATCAGGTCTCAGTTGGCTAAGAGTAATAACTTGATTCAAAATTATTCCTGGTTCAGATTGTCTTAATTAGCAGTGGGTGTGGCATGTGTGCAACATGGCCCATTGATTCCCATAATCTCACTGTAAATAAATGTGTCATAAGCTTTTAAGTTAACATCTACAATTCTGTGCTTTATCTGATCCATCTCCTGGTTCAGTGCTGGATTTTTCCCTACAGCACTTTTAAATGCTTTGTCTAGTCTAGTTTTAAAGTGCCCCAACAAGGGGAATTTTACCATTTCCCTTGGGTAACAATTCCACAGATTAATCCATCCCACTCTCATCAAATTTTTCTTAATATTTCAACTTAAATTTTCATATTATCAGTTTCTTCCCACTTCTTGATGTTTATTTTCTTCGTATATTTATAGATGGCTCTATTGTCCCCAATTCCACCTTGTTTTAGCCGCGCTATGAATATTTTGCTATCTGCATTTTTCCCCATCAGACAGATTTTCCAGTCTCTTCATTTTGATAGTCTTTGCATGTTGGGGAGTGAGAATTCCATAGCTAGCAATTAGACCTGTATCATACTCTTAAAGGGTAATGGGTTTTCAAGCGATTAAGGATTGATAATTGGTCTATCTTACCCACTCAGTTCACAGAGCAATACCTTCCTTCATAGAAAAACTAACCTGGAGAGATACTTTCTCTAACAGATGATCATCCCTTCCCTCATTTCTATAGTGCAGTTTGAATAGGTACTGTATTTCACTTTGCTGGCCCTCTTTCTCTTCATGATCTAAGTCTGGGCCTCCAACATTAATTGTTCAAGAGATGATTTTGGTTGACCACTTCCTGGGAGAGGGGATCAAGAAGAGACTTTCCAGTAGAAAATATAAGTAACGGAGGAGATAAGTCTATTAACATAATTAGTATCTCATAGTTTAAACTGTGTGCAGAATTTCAGAACTTCTCCCATCTAAGTGAGAGAACTGTGCATAATTATCCAAGAGTGCTTTTGTCTCTAGGATACTTTCAGCATTTAGAAAATTTTTAAGAAGTGCATGATCTAGCCTGTGTTCATGCACAATTGAGCTTCCTCATAAGGTTGGCCTTTGTTAACACCTCCCTAGGAGACACAATTGTAGAAATGTAGTGAGTTTCAAATAAAGGCCAGTTATGTAGGGAAAGTGCAGTGTCACTTAAGTACAGGCTGTATTAAATGCTATTTGTAAATTTTCTGGTTGAAGGGGAGAGAAAGTGATGGGGGAGCAGGGAGAAGCTGTGAGGCAGAAGTACAAATGGCATTTGTAGTAGTTGCTAAAAGAAACCTCTAAAGGCAAATTGGTCCCAGCATTTTGAAAACTTTCACTCACCCCCCTGCACGGATGAATGTAAAAAAGTCCTGATTTTTCCTTCCTATTATGTGCAGAATATTTTCTCTTCCTGTAAACATCACAAGGAAGAAAGGCAGGACTTCCCTCATCCATTGCATCAAGTTCTGTCATGGTTTTATGATACAGATAAATAGCTACTACTAGAATCTGACTGTCAAACTCATGTTGTTTCTGGCTTAACAGGTCTTCGTCATCCTGCTCAGCTAATCCTTTATGATGGTTCCAGATCTTGATGTAGCTCTGGTTTCTCTGCCAGCTAGTAAACATGTAGATCCAAAGCCAAGTCTCGTTAATGTTTTCCAGGGTTCATAGTAGGCTCCTCTGTTTCCCGAATTTTGTATCGATTTCACTGTTCTGTTGTGTATATAGGTCCTTATACCATGTTTATCACCATTCTATCTAAATGCCTTTCAAATAAGGCTGTAGTTACAGCACCATTTCTCTAAATCAAAAAAGTGGTCATAGCTGCATCCTTGACATTGACCTTATTCCTTTTTTTATGCAACTGACTTATAGATTCATAGATTCCAAAACCAGAAGGAACCATTGTGATCATCTAGTGTGACCTCCTGTATGACACTGGCCATAGAACTTCCCAAAAGTAATTCCTACAGCAGATCTTTTAGAAAAACATCCAATCTTGACTTAAAAATTGTCAATGATAGAGAATCCACTGCAACTCTTGGTAAATTGTTCCAGTGGTGAATTGTCTTCTCTGTTAAAATTGTACACTTATTTTCAGTCCGAATTTGTCGAGCTTTAACTTCCAATATTAGAGTGTGTTATACTTTCTCTGCTAAATTGAACAACCCATTCATTATTAAATATTTGTCCCCCATGTTGGTACTTATAGACGGTAATCAAATCACTCCTTAACCTTCTCTTTGCTAAGCTAAGTAGGTTGAGCTTCTTGAGTCTGTTGCTATAAGGCAAGTTTTCTAATTCATTAATCATTCTTGGGACTCTTCACTGAGTCTTTAGTTTTTCAACATCCTGCTTGAATTGTGGACAACAGAACTGGACACAGTACTCCAGCAGCGGTCATACTGGTGCCAAATACAGAGGTAAAATAACCTCTCTGCTCCTACTTGAGATTCCCATTTACGCATCTGAGGATCGCATTGGCCTTTTAGGTCACAGTGACATACTGGGAGCTCATTTTCAGCTGATTATCCACCAAGACCCTCAAATAATTTTTAGGGTCACTGCTTCCCAGGATACAGTCCCTTATCCTATAGGTATGGCCTACATGCTTTGTTCTTAGACATGTATATTTACATTTATCTGTTTTAAAACACATATTGCTTGCTTGCACCCAGTTTACCAAGTGACCCAAACCATTCTATATTGTGACTTGTCCTCTTCATTATTTACTAAAACAGCCAATTTTTGTGTCATCTGGAAACCTTATCCGCAATGATTTTATGTTTTCTTCCAGGTCATCAACAGTTTGTTAAATAGCACAGGGCCAAGACTTATTAGAGCTGCATCTTTGCTATATGCAGAAAGAGCAGTGCTTCAGACTTTCCACCTTTCAACCACTGGTGCTGCAGGTGAATGAGAAGTGCTCTTTCTTACTTCTCTATCCTTCACTTGAAGGTGATTTAAGACAGGATTATAAAGAAAAAATTCTTTCTTTTCCCTTGAATAGCATGAAGGAATAATCATTGACATGTAGATACAATCCTCAAGGGCAGACTCCTGACTGAGGACCCATTCCTGGAAGTGACTGTGCTCTGTGTGATGCTATGTCCACACAAAGCTGCATTGACACTGGGGATCTACACAAGTGCAGCATTGCACCTACAAAAGGTCACCTGCGGGATTGAAAATGAACTGATAAGATGTTCTAATAGTGAGATATTGTCCTGAATCCTTTGCATATGTATCTTCTACACTGATTTTTCTGATATTCAGGGTTGTCCTTTCAGAACAATTGGGTAGGCTCTTTTAGTCCTTTTGAAGGTTAAGAGAAGAAAGCATCAAGAAGGAGACACATCTACTGAATCCATTCCAAATTCTCCTTATCAGAGATGCCAGCCTTTTACATTGAGAGTGGTTTATAATTAGACCTCAGAAGTGTGTCTTTTTTTATAAGATACACCCATGTTGCCGGATGTGTTTACATACCTTAACAAGCAAGATTATTTTTAAAAATGTCTTCAGAAAACTATCTCCTGCCAATTCACTGGGCTGAAGAAGATTGTCTTGCTAAAAGCTTGTAATAGTCTACAGCAGATAAATATAGAGGTTGACTGATTTAAGAGGAAAAGTGAGCTAGGGCTCTCTTCTCTTTTGTTGTCTATTGCTGTCATATAAATTCCATGAACCCAAACAAGTGTTATGGGTCATGTCAATGGAGACTTATGTCTCCGAGGGTATGACACTAAATGAGTAGAATCTATTAGTAGTAAATCAAGTGACACTCAAGACAAACAAATTAATTTCTGTTTCAACCCCATGTATACTAGTTATGAATCATTAATGGCTGAAATGTGGGACAAAACTTCAAAATGAGGGGAACATGAAAAATAATACTGCAGGGAATTATTGTGCTGTTGTTTCCAAAGTTTCTGTGGAAAAATCACGCAAGATAGAACCAAAGCCAGTGAGACCTAGGTTGAAATTCTGGCCCCTTTTGAAGTCGGCACAAGTTTTGCCATTGACTTCATTGGAGCCAGAATTTCAATCCTGGTGTTTAGTTCCCCTCGCAATTAATTGGTTTTACACTGGTGTTGCTACACTGAATTCAGTGGGATAATTCTTGATTTATACCAGAATCAAACCCAGGGTCTGGATGTCAGGAGACCTCTTCATTTGGCTAATTCTAGTACTAGATGTTTTGAAACAAATACCAATTCAGCACAGTAACTTGAAACTCCTAGCACTTTTAGCTTGCTCCGCAAAAAAGGACTGGAATATCTGGTAAGGTGATCACTTACTTCCTGATCAGTCACTGATCAGTTATTGTAGAATCTTGGGTATCTCTTCTAGTGTATTTTTCAAGCCTGTGGAATCTTAAGTTTAAATTGAGTATTTGATTTATACAAAAAGCTACATTGTTTGTTTTGTATTTTTTTCATGAAATAATGTTTGGCTTAAAATGAGAGAGAACCAAGTTAGCCTTTTTCAGAATTAAATGCGTGCATTTAATCGGAATTGGAATTCCGAATTGGAAGCTCATAGTTCAGACATGCTTTCCTGGTCCTTTAATTCCTCTGTCATATTTTGCTGTATGTGATTATGTGAGCTGTGACTGGCTGGCTGTGTAAATGAGACTGGATATTCTGGGCTAGATATCGCTCGGAATTAAATGCTGTTTTGTCAGCCATCTCATTCTTTTTCTGCTTTAAATTTAATAGAAAATCAGAAAAGTTGTTTTTCTTTTTGCTTACATTAAATATTTAGCACTTTGTTCTAGTTCAGAAATTTTTGAGATTAGGTTTTTGGAGAAAACTCATAACAGTCCTTGTCTTGATTGGCTGATCTGTTTCTGAAGGAAAGGGTATGAAAACTTCCTGAGTTTTGCAATGATTGGGTCTGATCCTGCATTCATTACCCATCCTCTCAGCATTGCTTGTACACATTGGGTGAAATCCTGGCTGTATTGCAGTCAGTAGCAAAACTCCCATTGACTACAACAGAGCCAAGATTTCACCCAGTGTATTCAGTGGGTGTGTTGGATGTGCAAGAGATGCAAGATTGCGCACGGTATTTGTGGATGTTTTTCCATCTGAACGTTAGAACACATGAACATGAGACACTGGCAGTACTGGCCTGAGGTAGGCAAAGGCCGTGTAAGCTTTTCTAGACAACTTCATTTAAATTCTGACCTGAAGCAACCCTTATTCCTGAGCAAAGCCTGCCAGTCATGACAACTGGTGCTACAATATGTAGTACTGTAACTTCATCTGCAGTGGATGTTTTACTTGTGACCAAACAAATATGAATCCAGGTGTCCTGAAATAAGACATCATCTAACCCTCTTTAAATTCATATTATATCATTTGTTAAAGTGACACTATAAGGTTAAAAAAAAAAAAACCATTTCTGTCCTAAATAAAAGTTTTGATAATTCAATTTCAAAGAACTTTTAAAATCTACTTTGCTTTTTACCATTTATGCTCTTAACATTTTACTCGTTTTGGGCAATTTAAACAGATTAGTCAGGAAATCTTTAAATTCAATCCATCTCTTTTCTATTGTACTTTTGAAAAATATTCATTAAACATTTGCTAATCTGAATCTTTTCCCAAAAAAGGAAACATTTGGCCCATTTATCCTATAAATGATGAGAATTGCTTCTGATGCCATATTAATGACCATGCACTGTAACATTTTATTTTATAATAATCTCTATAAACTGAATCAAATATTTTAATCAAAGGGCATTTTTTTTTACTAGGTGACCTTGCTGGTGGGGGATGTAATACTACATTCATTGTGTTTAAAACATCTCAGTTTTAAAATAAGAAAGTGGTAGAAAGTGTCGTATTTTGTGATATTTATACTACAATTATATTAAAGAGTTTCATAGATGAAAGATGGAAAAGGGAGAATGCTGGGAGTTGAATAGAATGGCCTAGTTATTACACTCTAGTTTTTATAAGCTCAATAAATGCTGTAAACCATAACATTTACAATGGAATGAGTTTGATGACACATAATTTATATGGTTATTATTGATTCACAGTAGTAAAGCGCAATCTGTTTTCTAAATTGCTGGAACCATTTTGTTTAGATTTTTTCGTCTTACTTCCTGCTAGTTACCTTCTAATATCTTTCCTATAGTGGAGAGTGTCCTGTGTGAGACAGCTGACCAGAGCTGATATCAGATTCTTTACCAGCTGGAGGGAGGAAGCTGATAAATAAGGCAGTCAGCTCTGGAAACAAACCTCTAATACTACATTAGGCATGTTTAAAACCAGCAGTGTGTGTTTCAGCAATTCTTAGCATATGTTTATTCATAGAAAATCAGCAGTAAAATATACTTGCCGGTGCATACAAGAGTCTGCATGAGGTCTTTTCTTTTTCAAACATCAAATATCAGAACACTGTCTTGGTAATTGTTTTACAGTGGGGTTCTAATCTCACTCCAGATGTAAACTGAGCTGACCAACTTGTCTTTTAATAGAAAAGTATTTGTTTTAAGAATGTTCAACGTGCCCCTGTTTGTGTGTATGTACGTATACACACACACACACAATGTTTTCTCTTGATACTGTGCAAAATGTTTTATTTAAAATGCTGCTCATTGGCATAACGTGATATACAAATCTCATTTTTGACCTTGGGGGACAGTGACCATTCAGCATATACCACTATTATGGAAAGGGTATAATGCAAGATACTCAGTATAAGGGAATACAAAATTGCCAACATCATTTAATGAAAAATATTTTTTGACACAAGTTGCCTCCTAAGGCAGATAGCTTGGGAGTCCAGTTAACGTGCTGATGGGTCTGAAATTGCATTTGAACAGTATGCAAAAATATGTCTCTAAAACAGTATGCAAAAATATGTCTCTAAGAGCAAACCCTCAGAATATCCATTATTGTGTAAAATTGTAATTCTGTATTAAGTAATTGGATGTGGGTATAGTTGCCAATAACTGGAACCTCATGCAGTGCATATTATCAAAACTATGTGACCACCATAAAGCGCTGGCCGGCTGACCAAAGGGTTGTGGTTTACACATGCTTTTAGAGATACCATGTGGCAAGGTAGTAGAGCTGAGTGATTGTTTTCAGCCTCTTAGAGTAGGTTGCTAGCCATCTTGCTACTTTCAATTATGTGACAGTTGCTTCAGTTCCTTCTAAAATTGATGTAATTGGTCTTCATAAGATATTTGATACCATTAAATTTGGCTCCACTCCATTTAATTTTCTGTTTGTTTTTCCAGTTTATTCTTCATTTTAAAGGAGTACTACTTTCTCAAATGATTTTTATATGTAATTTATAACTCTTGCCCTCTCCCCGTTCATTGTTTTCTAATCTCATAGGGTTTTGAAAATAAAATTTCTCAGACTATATTGGCTCTTATGTTTTGAATGGTAGCAATATAAGTAAATCTTTAGCTATGGGTGGAAAAGAGCTAGGCCATTCTGGAGCATAGAAATAGGGGATGTGTGGTAAAAAGGTGGTGAAGTCTGTTAATTGGGGAGCTGAAAGAGAACAGTGGGCAAGTACTGAACAGTATATTCATCATTTTCAGTATCTCTGAGAAGGAGTATGGGCTGGTTTAGGTTAAATCAGTTGTCTGCACTCAATGGGTACATCTTCACTAGCCGCCGGATCAGCGGGTAGCAATCGATCTATCAGGGATCGATTTATCGCATCTAGTCTAGATGCGATAAATCGATCCCCGAACGTGCTCCCCGTCGACTCTGGAACTCCACCAGGGCAAGAGGCGGAAGCAGAGTCGACCGGGGAGCTGCGGCCGTCGATCCCGCGCCGTGAGGACAGGAGGTAAGTCGATCTAAGATACGTCGACTTCAGCTACGCTATTCTCATAGCTGAAGTTACGTCTTAGATCGATACCCCCCCTCCCCCCAGTGTAGACCAGCCCAATGATATGGTTACCATGTGTTTTCCAGGTGTTTGAAAAGCAGTGTTTAATGAGACACCCACCGGGATTAACTCAATCTGTTTTTGCCAAAGAAACATTAAAAACGAACAAAAACACAGAACCAAATACTTTAGAAGCAAAAGAAGCCAACACCATTATCTTTTCTACCTCACTTTCCAAAATGTGGGCATCAGAATCGGACCTTTCTTAAATAAATTCAGTGGAGTGAAATCAACAGATCACAGCATCAAGCACCACACAGTACTTTCCGCTCTAATCAAGCAGAAGACAAAACAAAATGGAAAGCTTTAAAACAACTAGAATATGAAATCCTGAGCACATTTTCTTGTGTTCAGATGTATTCAGATTTAAGCACTGATACGGAGGCTAAAGGCCAGGCCTTTTTTGACTCATCAGAAGGTAGGTGTAGTGATATTTGCAATGAGAAGTAAAATCCTGAGTGCTGTCTGAGCCACAGACTGCTGAATCTCAGCTGTTTGTGAGGTATGCAGAATTCTCTCTGACTCTCCTGGAGGAGTGTTTTACAGGGTGAAGCTCTGATTGATTTCTAGGGTCTAGCATTCGAAAGACCTCACTGCACCTGAAGTGGTGGGAGCTGTAGGCTTGTAGGAAAGGGTGTGTGAGCCCTTTAAGGGCCAGACAGCCAGAGAGTGACTTGCTGCGGCAGCTTCCGACCAGGTCAGTGTGGAGATGCTGACCCTTCCCTCCCCAAGTGACTGGAAGAGAGGAGAGAGTACTTTGATCTACACCAGTGCAGGAAAAGCTTCTTTTACCTGGATCAGGCAGAGAAGCACCTATGGAAGTAGTTAAATACCAGGTTTTGTTATGATCTGCTGTGGACATTGTTAGTTGCTCCTTTCTTGGTGGGACTGGGAAGGAATTTTTTCCCTCACCGCCAGATTGGCCAACGTGAGGTGTGTGTGGTGGGGGGCATGTTTCACCTTCCCCACAGAGGGTTAGGGGCTTAGGTGGAGCAGACATGAAACAGGTTAGGCTACGAGGTTGCAACTTATTATGCAAGCATAGGGTGGATGTCCAGTGTATGTGCTCCATAGGGAAGGGATGTGGTGATCAGATCAAATGGATTGGTAAGGGTTTTAAAGAAAGTTGTCTTTAAAGGAGCTGAAACAGGGGAGATTCGGGGGGTCCTATGACTGGTATGGCAGGGATCTAACCCCTCCTGCTTTATAGCCCCCTTAATCTTCATATGAGGTGGGAGGTGGCGAGGTCCCAGAAGTGGTTTGGCTGGGGTCCAGGATGGGTAAAGGGGGCAGCCCCCCGCTGGGTATACATAACTGATTATGGAATTACCTGCATTGTACACTTTTATTTGCAGTGTACTCTGACATTTAGAAATGAAATTGCAGCCTAATTAAACCACATCCAATTTCTCCTCTCCTCCTGGCATAGGTGAAAAACTGCAGCTTGGCTAGAAATTATTGCTAGAGTAGATAGGAAAACCTTTTTGAAAAATGGTGCTCCTGCTAGGGTCTGACCTGCCTGGATACACAGTTCCCTTTCTGTGGTTAACCCAGCTAAAGAAATGACTCTTCCACCATGAAATACATGAAGGCCTGTTGGCAGCTTCCCAGCAGTTGAGACCAGCTTTTCACTGCTGCAGTTACAGGGGCATTTATTTCAAGCAGCTTGAGAAGTGTAGAGGCAAAGCTGTGACTGAGGGAAAGCAGTAGGCAGTCCCAGTCCTGTGAAAAGCACAGTAATTCCAAAGATGTTCCCTCCTACCTGCCCCCCTAAAAAAACCAAAACCAAACCCTCAAAAGTGGCTAGAAATCTTTTAAATTTCAGAGCCGAAGAAGCAACTTTGGAGCTGTGGTGAGTACTTCGGTGCATGTTAGAATACACATTATAGACCCCTTCTATAAGGGATCTCTTTATGACCTCTGACAGATGGTAAATAGCCAGGTAGGATATATAGCTTAAAGACCTCTGTTCTGTTCACATCCCCCAGTCTTCTGTGGGGAAAAAATGTATTAGATTTAATATGGTGCTGAGCGCTATGATTCTTGTTTGATTTGCAAAGTTACATGTGAAATAGTTGACACCTAGGATCTGTATGTACACTGAAACAATTATTGTACCAGAGACTCCTTGTCAGTCAGAGCAGCGGAAATGTTTGCTAAGAGAAGCTGCCTGTGTCTAGATACCATACTGTAAAACAAGTTGCATGAGAATTTTGGAGGACAGACATTCAAGGTAGTTAAAGAAGTCAGTGCCTTCACTGCAGAAGAAAGTGTTGAGACATTAAACATTTTATGGTCCTCGGAAGTCTCAGAGCTACAGAAAACATGGATACAAATAATGTGTTATTAATGATCTCTAAATAAAAATGGTTTGGTGGGTGGGTTTGTTTTTTTGTTTTGTTTTGTGTTTTTTTTGTTCTTGTTAGTGGGATTTTCATTTGAGATATTTTAATGGTTTCTTAAGGAACAGAAATGAATGCCAGTTGTATTTTATAGGATGCATTGTAAGGATATGTATCAGGCTGATGTTTTCATAATTGTCATCAAGCCATTAATTATCTCCTGTTTTGTGCCATCAAGGGGTATATTTTGTATATCACTTATAATTTTTGTAGGGTAGAAGGCGGAACAAATATTTGTTCCTGTAAGAAATATAGAAGGCTGGCAAATAGCAGTAAATTACTGAATCTGTCAAGTATTCTAGGCCTTCAATTTGTTTAATTAATTAACAGTTTTTATAAAGCCCACTTGTGTCTATCCTGAAAGCAAATGGAAACTGTAAGTTGTCATCTGTCTCAGGAATTGGCCCAATACGAAGAGAAATGTTTCTGTGAACCTTAAAAAAAAAAAAAAAAAAAAAATCCCCCTACATTGTTGGAAACCTAAACCTACCACTATTGGAAACTAGTTTTAGAGAGCTCACTTTCAGAGACTTGTGTGGCTAGATCCTCAGTTGATGTAAATCAATGGAGCTTTTCTGACTGATGCCAGCTTTATATTTTGCTCAATAGGGCATAAAATGTAAAAAACCAATGCTGTCTAAACAGAATGAATTTACTGCACATTCATCACCCAAACTAAGTAAAGTGTAAAAATCAAACAGCAAGAAATTTGAATTTTAAGAAATTTTAAGATGTGTGAAATACAGGTAAGGAATTTTTGAAGTTTTTATCTTTATTCCTTTTAAACTAAAAAGGCTATTTATTTATTTTTAGTGGAAATGAAAAAAAAAAACTTTTAAACTGAAAGGTTAATTAAAATGAGGGAATTGCCAGCAGTTTGTTCCTAATGTTGCAATCTGTAAAGGAAAGGAGAAACCAAATGAGAATATATGGTCAGCTAGTCTTGCAGGGAACAGATAAATGCAGCAAAGGAGGATAATGACCTAATGCAAGCCAAAGTGGAATAAGGGCAAAGGAAATACTCAAGAAAAAGTAGCCCTTTAGTAAATGAGAGAAGCCCAATCAATAGTGCTGACAAAGCTAATCTACTTTTATCAAGAAAGAAGGATACAATGATTTGAGTAATGAGGATTTTATCTATAGAATAACAAGTAGTGGAATACTTGGAAAAACCCTAACCCTAAAAATCTGTTGGTGCAGAGGATACTGTAAAGTTGGTGTGCTTGTTTCTTGAATCCTGCAATTAAACCCTGCTCTGATAATTAGTTATAATTTGTGCTGTATCATTTTGATTATATATTATAACTGTAGGGATTTATTGTCATAAGGAAAGATTACAAGAACTAAATAAGCAGACTGGGGCTAAATAAATAGTGTAGACACTCTACAGTTAGGGTGACTGTAGCTGTGGGACAATTCTAGTAAGTATCCTGGCTGATCATACTGCAGCTGTCCTGGTTTTAATATAACCATCCAGATGGATATCAGGTCTCCTGTCCCCACCTCTTCATCCTGCTCTGCTATCTCCCCTTTCACTGAAGCTGCTCTCTGCCTTCTCCTGATTATAAAGCTATAAAGCTTTCCTTCTTTCTCTTTTTTACATTTAAGTAACTCTTCCTTACTGTGTAGTAATTTGGGGAAATACAGTAACTCCTCACTTAACGTTGTAGTTATGTTCCTGAAAAATGTGACTTTAAGTGAAACAGAGTTAAGCGAATCCAATTTCCTCATAAGAATTAATGTAAATGAGGGGGTTAGGTTCCAGGGAAATTTTTTTCACCAGACAAAAGACTACACACACACACACACACACACACACACACACACACTATAAGTTTTAAACAAAAAATTTAATATTGGTACACAGTGATGATAATTGTGAAGCTTGGTTGAGGTGGTGGAGTCAGAGGGTGGGATATTTCCCAAGGAATGCCTTACTGCTAAATGATGAACTAGCACTCGGCTGAGCCCCCAAAAGTTAACTCTCACACTCTACAAGGCAGCAGGAATGGAGGGAGGGGAGACAGCATCGCAGACATAGATATACACCATGTGTGTGAGAGACAGAGAGAGAGGTGCATTTCCCCTTTAAGTACGCTGACCCTACTCTTAAGTACACTGCCTTATTAATTAGATCCGCTTGCTGAGATCGCAGCTGCTGCCAGCAAGCTCCCTCCATCCTGAGCCCTCTGAAGTGTCCCCCCTGCTCTGTGGAAGATGGGGAAGCTTGGTGCAGGAGCAGGGGGAAGGGGGACACCCTGACAGCCCCCCATTCCTCCCCTACCCCCCGCACAGCAAGCAGGAGTCTCGGGGAGCAGCTCCAAGGCAGATGGCAGGAGCAGCACATGCCAGTGGGGGGAGGGGCAGCTGAACTGCCGGCAATTAATAGTCTGCAGGGTGGCTGCTGCACAGGAAACTTAGGGGAGCTAATAGGGGGCTGCCGGTCCACCCTGGTTCCAAGCCCCCACCAGCCAGCTGCAACGGGCTGCTCTTCCTGCAAGCAGTGGACAAAGCAGGCGGCTGCCAAACGACGTTGCACAACTTTAAACGAGCATGTTCCCTAATTGATTAGCAACGTAACAGCGAAACAACGTTAACCGGGACAACTTTAAGAGAGGAGTTACTGTAGTTGAATTGATGCCTAGTAGTACGTCAGAGGCCCATTATCTTTCAGCCTCGTAATTAAATTGTACATATACTACCATTATGTACATTAGTGAGATGGTCTCTGATTTGGAATGATCTATAACGTATTTAGGTAGCATGTATATTACTGAATTGGGAAGATGTCTGTCCTACCAAGAGGAAACAGGTTAAGAGTGAGCGCAAGAGGTGTTTGAGGTTTGGGGATGGGGGAGAATGGAAAGGATAGGCACTTCCCTCCACGACAAGTGCCAATCCCCCTCTGAACTGCCAAACACCCCTGATGCCCAGGCCTGGGTTAAGAAGACATTATTGGACCCTACATGCACATATTGTGGATCTATGTATCCTGACAAGAGCTGCCTGCTGTGGTGGGTCCAACATCACTGCTCCCTGGGGGCTCCCCACTGTGATGTCAGTTGTCAGGCAGAGAATGAAGTCAATCCAAGAAAAAGAATACAGCCTCTGAGCTCCCTCACACACCACCTTTCTGCATGTGTATTTGGGCCCTTTCTAACACCGCCACAGCAAAGACGTGTGTGAGGGATAGCAGGAAGAGCTCCACCCACCCAGAGTGTTCTGTTGGAGAGACGTTGGCATGATGAGTCAGAGCACTAGCTGGATCGATCTCTGGCAAGGTGCTGAAGTTGTATATTCAGTTTATGTCAGTCACTGGCAGTCTTGTCACGCCACTTAAGCCTTTGACGTAAAGGCTGGCTAGATAGCAGCATTCCTTGGAACACATGTTTTGGAATTTGTTGGTCTTCCATTTTAATATGTTCATCCCAAGAAAGCCGCCAAAATCAAACCAGTGATGGAGGCAGTTGCTCAGTTCACCTTTGAATAGCCTCATTTCTGAGCTTGTCCTGCTACTTTGTTTTCCTAACCTGCTTCATGCCATGAGAACCCAAACCATCAATCCAGTGTTCTTTAGCTTTCCTCAGTGCCCACATTTCACTTCAGTACAATAGAGTTGGTATAACCGTGGTTCGATAGCTCTGCAGCTTTGTAGCAAGCTTGATGTCACAGTGTCCCCACACAGGTTGCTGAAGGGTCCAAAACACAGCAGCGGCTGCTGCTATACAGGTATCCACATTTTTCGAGCATCCCCCAGGACTGTGTGCCGCTGCCCAAATATTTGACTGCTGCCAGCTGCACAGTGTCCCATTTGGACAGGTTAATACTGAGCTGGTTGTAAGCTGGAGCTAGAGGCGGCTTGGTGATAATGGCCATGAACTTAGTTTTGTCTGGATTAATAACCTGACTAACGCGCATTGCTTCTTGCTTGACCATGTTATGCCATCAGCTGCAGCGATTCACCAAACTGAGCCAACAAGACTGAAACCTGTGAAATCTGTGGCTATGATAGGAATCGTTATTGAGTAGCCGGGAAAATGGCTAATTGTGAGGTGTATTAGTCTGGTGAATAGTCTCACTAGGGAAGTGGTGGAAGCCCCATTACTTGGGTCATTAAAATGACACCCAACAAAGCTCTGGAGAATATACTTGAGGGAGCAATCCAGCACTTGTGGGATGATCTAACACAGTGGTCTCTAACATTTTTACTCCCAAGATCACTTTTTGAATTTGAAGATGACCCAGGATCTACCCCGCCTCTTCCCCAAGGTTCCGCCCCTTCCCCAAAGTCCCACTCCACTCACTCCATTTTCCTCCCCCCTCCCGGTCGCTCGCTATCCCCCACCCTCACTCACTTTCACGGGGCAGGGGGTTGCGGTTCAGGAGGGGGTGTGGGCTCTGGGCTGGAGCCGAGGGATTCGCAGTGTGTGAGGGGGCTCTGGGCTGAGCCTGGGGCAGGGGGTTGGGGTGCAGGAAGGAATGAGGGGTGCAAGCTCTGGGAGGGAGTTTGGGTGCAAGAGGGGGCTCTGGGCTGGGTCAGAGTATTGGGGTACAGGAGGGAGTGCTGGCTTTCGGAGGGGGTAAGGGCTGGGCCAGGGGTGCAGGAGGGGGTATGGGTTGCTGGCTCTGGAAGAGGGCTCAGGGCTGGGGTTTGTGGTGCAGGAGGGAGTATGGGGTGTTGGTTCTGGGAGGGGGTTGGGGTGCTGGCCTCCTGCCGGACAGCACTTACAAAGGACTGCTCCCAGTTGGCGGCGCAGCAAGGCTAAGGCAGGCTTCATGCCTACCGCAGCTCCACGCTGCTCCAGAGGGGGGCAATGCGCCCCTGTGGCCCATGGGGCGGGGCAGGGAGCACGTGGCTTCATGCCCTGTCTCTCTCTGCAGGCACCACCCCCTCAGCTCCCGTTGGCCATAGTTCCCCGTTCCCGGCCAGGGGGAGCTGCGGGGGTGGTGTTTGCAGGCAGGACCAGCGCCCCAAGACCCCTGCTTCCCCCCACACAGGGCTGCGGGGCTGCGCTGGCAGCTTCTGGGGGTGGCGTGGGGCTGGGGAAGATAGGGTGCAAGCCCACCTCTGGAGATCAGGATCGACCAGTTGATCGCGATCGACCGGTTTGTGGCCACTGGTCTAACAGGTCTTTTCTATCTTCAGTTGTGATAATGTGAAAGATTTTCTTCTGTGTTTTAGTGACGAGCCTTGAAATGGTTTTAAGGTACAGTATGCTTCTAGATTAGGAAATATGGCCTATGTCTTCACTAAAGAATTAGCCCGGGGCTAAGCTAAATCATTAGTTCCCCTTCCATCCTTACAGTAAAACCTCTAACCCAGGCTTGAGGGTGCTAGCTAGGTGGGCTAGCAGACACAGTTGATGGTATAGGTTTGAGCTTGCTTTTTGCTTCAGCCCGGGCTGGCAAGCCACCCATTTTGCAAGTTCTCCCACAGTGCACTGTAGATTAATTCATGGAGTGGCCCAGTTCAAGGCACTGCTAATAACTCTGGGGCATCCTCTCAAAATCTGGGCTAGCAAACAGGCCAGTACAGCACTATTGGAGATACAGCCACACAAGTCTGGCACGAGTATGGCTTTGTATTGGGGATGCTCCACCCGTGCTCAGCTAGCCTGGGCTGACTCTGCGGTGAAGACATACCCTGGTTTGTCCTGGTGAAACCTCTTCCAGAATACTAACTTTGCATAATGCTGTTTAGTGTACTATAACCACTTGATGGCACCCTTTGATTTGGTACATACCTCATTAGTAATAGCATAGTGCAGTGTAGCTGTAGTATTTGTAATGGAATAACTTGTAAGAACTAAAGACTGCAAGGTATCTGGTTAATGTAGAGATGAAATGAATGAAACAGCAAGGCTAAGCTTTCCTGACCCTTCATGAGAGAATAGATGAAAAAAGGAAGAATAAGCCATTGTGCCGAAGGGAGATGATGAAATTCAAGATCCACACACATAATCTCTGGCTCAGCCTCTGAAATGTTAATCCTTGGGTAGAATTATTTGAGCTGTAGATTGCAATTTATCATCAAAATGGCACTGTGTCAAACAATACTTCTTGTATGTGTGATGTTTAGAACTATCCAATTTTAATATAAAATGGTTCACAGAGCACTGTCCTGACATTTAAGTAGCAACTCGTTAAGCTCAGGATGTTTTTGCTAGTTTCTGTACACACGCATAGTAAGCATGTAGAGTTATATTCCAGAGATCGCTTTTAGGATCTTGCTGTCCATGTATTATGTTTTAAGGAGTGACCTGTTCTGATCTGAGCGATGACAGACGATTGGACTACTTAATAATAGCTGTAAAATTAAGTAGTCAAAAATTATTTTGAGAGATACTGTGCTTTCTTTATGACAAAGAAATATGGCAGTCATTTGCTGATATGATAAAAATGCTCACAGCTTAAAATTAATATTTTTCCAGATTTGTGTGCCCAATTATTTGAGGTGGGGAGGGTTCATAAAATATTTTCTCCCTCTGTCTTCACCACTGAAAACTCAATACAGGCTTTCCTGTCCTTCTTCTCTAGAATGTGCCAGTAGGGGGAGTTAAAAGTTGCTCTACCAGTAAGGGTAAGAGAGTCTGCCCTAAAATTCAACCTTTTTCTTCTTTAGAGAACGTAGTATTTCCTAATCTGTTAATGAAACCCAAAAATCTCTTCTTCAAGGCAATCAGTATAAACAGAAAAATACATCTACAATTTGTTTAGGAAATGTAGGATTCCCCTAGTGTTCTGGAGCAGCATAATTAGGGAAGAAATTGTAAAATTCTAACTTGGTGTTTAGAAATGTAAAATACAATTTCTTAGTTAATTCTCTCAATGCACCTGGCTTGCTTGAAAATCTCCCTGCAACTGCATTGGGTGCAGCAAATGAATAAGCAGAGTTTTTGCCTCTAGTACATGTTCACTAGCACTATGTCAGTATATCTATTTTTAAAACTATCCACTATAAAAATACCAAATTATATTTTAAACAGTTTTAAAAAATATTTTAAAATATCAATTTATAGTCAAACAAATAAACCCCTTCCTTTGAAAATCTTGTATTTGTTGGTTGTGGGTGGGTGAGAAGATGGAGGAGAGGTATTAGGGAGGCAAGGTATAAACTTGACAATTATACACTTCCAAAATTCCTCTTTAAGATGTGATCAGTAACTACTTTGAAGTTTTGTATTGGTATAAAGTTTGTTTCAGCATAACAAGTAATTAAAATATGCTGGTATCAACAAAGCAATTTGAAAGTGTGCATTACGTGCAATTATTAGAAAGATACAATACATTTCAGAATTGTAGGACTGACTGAGGAGTCATATAGCTGTGAACTGAACTATGAAGGAGACATTTGTCTTGCAGTGGAACCTTTTGTGTTAATCCTTCCAACCTTTATATTGTAGCATTTTTGTGATGGTATTTAGCCAAAGAATAACTTGTACTGTGCACTTATGGTACCTCTCTGTCAGAGATGAGCCATTATATGGTATTTTTAGCACAATTTCATCAGAACTCTAATTTTCTTTTATATTTCTCATGTACTGTGGACCTGTTTTTCAAAAGTTGATGTCTTAGTAGTGACTGCAGAATCCAAATGTCCCTGTATCTTTTGTCTGCAAAATGAGTATGTATTCACTCAGTGTTCAGTAATCTGTTTGTGTATGCAATGATGTGTGTCATGTGTGTGTATCTGTGGCATGTCTGAGCACACCTTAGATATTCAATTTTGAAAATTACACAGAGGAGTATAAGGCACACATATGTATGTATAACTTATAAAATGTGTGTGTATTTAACTTAAAATTACACAGATTACAAACAGCTTTGCCATCCCAAAACATACATCCCAAAGCATATAATGGGTGTGAGCCCATTTTCCAAAGTATACTGTTTTTATCAAAAGAACACAGAATGGTAATTTTCTCACATGACCAACTTTTGCATGTCTGATATTGGTTTGAGGTGCTGCATCAGCATCAATATTGCAGTTGTTCGGGCTTGCAGGTACTTACTTAATAATGATTTAGAATGTCCTGATGTTGCCTCCTGTTTGTTATATTCAGAATGAATGCAGTCTTGGAAAATTGATGTATGATAAAACAGCACGAAAGAGTATTTTGTGGTAAATATAGCTATTCACGTGCATTGTTAGCTAAAGATTTTGTAAGTTAAGACCAATCATGCTACAGTTGATTCTTTGGTTGCGTTTTGGCTAAAAAGCCATTACAAACTACTGAAATACCTTTTAGTATCAGGGGATTTATATTCCATTCTTTCCAAGTGCAATGTACAGATATAACCTATTTCTGATAAATGTGTGATGCAGATGAATGGCAAAGGTTAGTTTTAATAATATCTTGGATACCAGATGTTCTGAGTCATGAATTATGTTTGAGGATCAAATCTTATTGACTTAGTTTAAATAGTTCACATTATTTATTAAGGCCTGTTTAACTTTTCATTACAAATAAGACTCTGGATTAAGCTTCTGGTGTCCTAATTTGCATCCTGGTTGTAAATAGGCAAATCTTGAGAATATGTTGATTTGCATTCTGTCTGGAGGAAGTATGACAGTGTGTTAAGGAATTGCTTTAAAATGTATACAATATTTAAAAACAGACTGAGTTGTCATGCTGCCAAAAAAAGTTAATACAGTAGTTCATTTTGTTTCTATAAGGATTTTTGGTCACTATACGTAAAAACAAAAGTTTAAACAAACTTTTTGTCTTGTATTTGTTTCGATAAGGTAATGGACTAAACTAATTTTAGTGTATTTCAGAAATGTAAGTGGCAGAAAGATTTTAAATAAATATTATATAATTACATGAAATTCATATACATTTTGCATTGACGTTAATGCAATAATAAATCTTCAGAATACAGTTTTCTTCAGAACTTGGTATGACACTTGGCTATATATGTGTTCTTTGGTATAGAATATACACAAAAACAAATGAGGTGATCATGTACTTGGAGTAGGTTTTTAATTTTGAGTGTACATTCCCTGAAGAAATAAATAGCCTGAGTTAAGTGATTGGATTTTGGTTTTACAAGCTTCCATCCTGACCGCACAGAGTTTAGTGGGGTACATCATTGGCTATTATATATGGAAACTAGCTTACCATTTGCTCAGGCAGAATGCTTGTTTCATATGTCTGATATTTGCTGGAGACACTTATACAGACAGTAAAAATTGTTGAACCGAAACTTGCCTTCATATAGCCAAAACGCAACTGTGTACACTTGGTTATATTTAGGTTAGACCTGGATTAATATTGGCTTACTATTGCTACTTACAGTGCATTACCATTTCAGATCTGTGCATTTACTTTTAAGGTATGTCAAGTGTTGTAAATAATTAAAGTGGTGCAGATGCTGTTGTCCAAGCCAATTTAGAGAATGAAGCATGAATTTCCAGTTATGTGAGCTAGATAATAATAATGCTGTAACAGGGTAGCTTCCATTGTGAGCCAATTACACTCTAGATAGTCAAAGTAGGTCTGTGGTTCACTCTGTACCTTTGCTTGTTCTGAGAACACACTGCTCCTTTTTGTCCGTTTATATTGCTGAGTAATCTTAGTTTCTCACTGGCGGCAGGGTGGTCCAAGTGACAGATTTGACTCTTAATAAGCTTAGGGGCAATAATCCAAGTCATACAGGTCACATGTACAATGTTATGACTTTGAGTTTTATTCTTTCCAACTATAGTTATGCCAAAACATCAGACTCGTTATAGTATTATATATTAGCTGCTAGCTAATTGGAGCTAAAACACTAATTTCTGATAACTGACTAATGCGGAAATGGTGTTTTTCTGCTTATGAGTATGCCACAGGTGGGATTGCTGCATTCGGTCCCCTGTGGGGCCAACCATGATACTGAAGGTGTTTTCTGCCTTTGTCCACGAGTTTTGGCTGCCGGCTCCGAGAAGGATGCTTGCCATCAGTCTCTATGCACTTAAATAAAAATAACAAACTCAGAAATTGGCTATTTGTGCCTTTAAGTAAACAAGCAAAACCTCAAAGGCAAATGCTTCGTTGCAATGCTTGCAGGCAAGGCACTGACCTGGCTTTGAGGTTCTGGGCTAGCCAAAGAGAGAGTTCCTCCTCTGTCCCAGTCTCACCCAGTACTGACCCTGAGAAGAAGCAGGCAAGTCTTCTTAACAGTCCTACTGGCTCCTGATTGTTCAGTGTCTTTCTGGTCCTTCTAGGCCTCGGAATCACTAAGGGTATGTCTACACTACGAAATTAGGTCGAATTTATAGAAGCCGGTTTTATAGAAATCGGTAGTATACAGCCGATTGTGTGTGTCCCCACATAAAATGCTCTAAGTGCATTAAGTCGGCGGACTGCGTCCACAGTACTGAGGCTAGCGTCAACTTCCGGAGCGTTGCACTATGGGTAGCTATCCCACAGTTCCCGCAGTCTCCGCCACCCATTGGAATTCTGGGTTGAGATCCCAATGCCTGAATGATGCAAAACAGTGTCGCGAGGGGTTCTGGGTACATGTTGTCAGGCCCCTCCCCCTCCATCAGAGCAACGGCGGACAATCAATTCGTGCCTTTTTACCTGGGTTACCTGTGTAGACAACATACCACGCCAAGCATGGAGCCTGCTCAGCTCAGCTCACCCTCACCATATGTCATCTGGGTGCCGGCAGACGTGGTACTACATTGCTACACAGCAGCAGCTAATTTCCTTTTGGCAGTAGACGGTGCAGTATGACTGGTAGCCTTCATCGGCGATCTGGGGGCTGGCAGACATGGGGCTGGCAGACGTGGGGCTGCATTGCTACACAGCAGCAGCCCCTTGCCTTTTGGTAGAAGATGGTATATTACGACTGGTATCCATCGTCGTTGTACTGCCTTCCCAATGACGGTGATGGCTATCAGTCGTAGTATGCTATTTTCTGCCAAGTGCCCAGTATTTTCTGCCAAGCACCCAGAAGATGCCGAGGGCTATCAGTCATGCTGCACTGTCGTCTGCCAGCTTAAGATGTAAAAAAATAGATTTGTTCTGTATTCATTTGCTTTCCCCCTCCCCTCCGTGAAATCAACGGCCTGCTAAACCCAGGGTTTTGAGTTCAATCTTTGGGGGGGCCATTCTGTGTGACAGTTGTTTGTGTTTCTCCCTGATGCACAGCCACCTTTGTTGATTTTAATTCCCTGTACCTGTACGCCATGTCGTCACTCACCCCTCCCTCCGTCCGTCAGATACTAGTTTCACGCCTTTTTTCAGACCAGACGCCATAGCACTGGGATCATGGAGCCCGCTCAGATCACCGCGGCAATTATGGGCAATATGAACACCACGCACATTGTCCTGGAGTATATGCAGAGCCAGGACATGCCAAAGCAAAACCAGGACCAGCCGAGGAGGCGATTGCAGCGCAGCGACGAGAGTGATGAGGAGATTGACATGGACATAGACCTCTCACAAGGCACAGGCCCCAGCAATCTGGAAATCATGGTGTTACTGGGGCAGGTTCATGCTGTGGAACGCCGATTCTGGGCCCGGGAAACAAGCACAGACTGGTGGGACTGCATCGTGTTGCAGATGTGGGACGATTCCCAGTGGCTGCGAAACTTTCGCATGCGTAAGGGCACTTTCATGGAACTTCGTGACTTGCTTTCCCCTGCCCTGAAGCACCAGATTACCAGGATGAGAGCAGCCCTCACAGTTGAGAAGCGAGTGGTGATAGCCCTGTGGAAGCTTGCAACGCCAGACAACTACCAGTCAGTCAGGAATCAATTTGGAGTGGGCAAATCTACTGTGGGGGCTGCTGTGATCCAAGTTGCCAGGGCAATCAAAGACCTGGTGATATCAAGGGTAGTGACTCTGGGAAACGTGCAGGCCATAGTGGATGTCTTTGCTGCAATGGGATTCCCAAACTGTGGTGGTGCGATAGACGGAACCCATATCCCTATCTTGTCACCAGAGCACCAAGCCAACGAGTACATAAACCGCAAGGGGTACTTTTCAATGTTGCTGCAAGCCCTGTTGGATCACAAGGGACGTTTCACCGACATCAACGTGGGATGGCCAGGAAAGGTACATGATGCTCGTGTCTTCAGGTACTCTGGTCTGTTTCGAAAGCTGGAGGAAGAGACTCTCTTCCCGGACCAGAAAATAACTGTTGGGGATCTTGACATGCCTATCGTGATCCGTGGGGACCCAGCCTACCCCTTAATGCCATGGCTCATGAAGCCATACACAGGCAGCCTGGACAGTAGTCAGGACCTGTTCAACTACAGGCTGAGCAAGTGCCGAATGGTGGTGGAATGTGCATTTGGATGTTTAAAAGCGCGCTGGCGCAGCTTACTGACTCGCTCAAACCTCAGCGAAAAGAATATCCCCATTGTTATTGCTGCTTGCTGTGCGCTCCACAATATCTGTGAGAGTAAGGGGGAGACATTTATGGCGGGGTGGGAGGTTGAGGCAAATCGCCTGGCTGCTGATTACACGCAGCCAGACACCAGGGCGGTTAGAAGAGCACAGCAGGGCGCGATGCGCATCAGAGAAGCTTTGAAAACGAGTTTTGTGACTGGCCAGGCTACGGTGTGAAACTTCTGTTTTTGTTTCTCCTTAATGAACCCTCCGCGCCCCCCCCCCCCGGTTCACTCTACTTCCCTGTAAACCAACCCACCTCCCCCTCCCCCCCTCGAGCACTGCTTGCAGAGGCAATAAAGTCATTGTTACTTCACATTCATGCATTCTTTATTAATTCATCACATTAATGTGGGGGAGGAGGGAAGGAAAAGGACACACTGCAGTTTAAAACTTTAACTCTTATTGAAGGCCAGACTTCTGATGCTCGGGCAATCATGTGGGGTGGAGTGACTGGGTGGCCAGAGGCCCCCCCCCAACCGTGTTCTTGGGCGTCTGGGTGAGGAGGCTATGGAACTTGGGGAGGAGGGCTGTTGATTACACAGGGGCTGTAGCGTCGGTCTCTGCTCCTGCTGCCTTTCCTGCTGCTCAACCATACGCTGGAGCATATCAGTTTGATGCTCCAGCAGCCGGAGTGTTGACTCTTGCCTTCTGTCTGCAAGCTGACGCCACCTATCATCTTCAGCCCACCACTTGCTCTGTTCATCCCACGATTCAGCCCGCCACCTCTCCTCTCGTTCATATTGTGCTTTTCTGTAGTCTGACATTGACTGCCTCCACGCATTCTGCTGTGCTCTGTCAGCGTGGGAGGACATCTGGAGCTCCGAGAACATATCATCCCGAGTCCGCCGTTTTCTCCTTCTAATCTTCACTAGCTTCTGTGAAGGAGAAACATTTGCAGCTGGTGGAGGAGAAGAGAGAGGTGGTTAAAAAAGACACATTTTAGAGGACAATGGGTACACTCTTTCACGTTAAATTTTGCTGTTCACATTACACAGCACATGTGCTTTCGTTACAAGGTCGCATTTTTCCTCTTATATTGAGGGCCTGCCGGTTTGATGTGAGAGATCACTCACGCAGTGCCAGGCAACAGATTTCGGCTTGCAGGCAGCCATGGTAAGCCACAGTCTTTTGGCTTTTTTAACCTTTTTAACATGTGGGAATGGTTTCAAACAGTAGCGCCTTCATTTCCCATACCAAGCACCCGTTGGGTTGGCCATTTAAAATGGGTTTGCAATGTAAAAGGATGGGCTGCGGTTTCCGGGTTAACATGCAGCACAAACCCAACTAACCGCCCTCGCCCCCCACACCCAATTCTCTGGGATGATCACTTCACCCCTCCCTCCACCGCTTGGCTAACAGCGGGGAACATTTCTGTTCAGCAGAGCAGGAACGGGCACCTCTGAATGTCCCCTTAATAAAATCGCCCCATTTCAACCAGGTGACCGTGAATGATATCACTCTCCTGAGGATAACAAAGAGCGATAAGGAATGGATGTTGTCTGCATGCCAGCAAACACTGGGACCATATGCTGCCATGCTTTGTTATGCAATGATTCCAGGCTACGTGCTACTGGCCTGGCGTGGTAAAGTGTCCTACCATGGCGGACGGGATAAGGCAGCCCTCCCCAGAAACCTTTTGCAAAGGCTTTGGGAGTACATGAAGGAGAGCTTTCTGGAGATGTCCCTGGAGGATTTCCGCTCCATCCCCATATACGTTAACAGAGTTTTCCAGTAGCTGTACTGGCCGCGATTGCCAGGGCAAATTAATCATTAATCATTAAACACGCTTGCTTTTAAACCATGTGTAATATTTACAAAGGTACAGTCACCAGAGGTCCCCTGTGTGCCCTCAGGGTCTGGGAGCACGCCTTGGGTGAGTTCGGGGGTTACTGGTTCCAGGTCCAGGGTGATAAACATATCCTGACTATTGG
Organism: Trachemys scripta elegans; assembly: GCF_013100865.1. Classification (NCBI taxonomy): domain Eukaryota; kingdom Metazoa; phylum Chordata; order Testudines; family Emydidae; genus Trachemys; species Trachemys scripta. The sequence continues at coordinate 15,701,394 of NC_048300.1, forward strand.
GGAAACCGGTTTCTCCGCTTCCTTGCTGCTGTGAGCTATCTATATTCTCTTCATCCTCATCTTCCTCGTACCCCGAACCCACTTCCCTGTGTGTTTCTCCATTGAAGGAGTCAAAGCACACAGTTGGGGTAGTGGTGGCTGCACCCCCTAGCATGGCATGCAGCTCCGCGTAGAAGCGGCATGTTTGCGGCTCTGCCCCGGACCTTCCGTTTGCCTCTCTGGCTTTGTGGTAGGCTTGCCTTAGCTCCTTAATTTTCACGCGGCACTGCTGTGTGTCCCTGTTATGGCCTCTGTCCTTCATGGCCTTTGAGACCTTTTCTAATATTTTGCCATTTAGTTTACTGCTATGGAGTTCAGCTAGCACTGATTCATCTCCCCATATGGCGAGCAGATCCCGTACCTCCCGTTCTGTCCATGCTCCTTTGTGATCCTGGGACTCCATCATGGTTACCTGTGCTGATGAGCTCTGCGTGGTCACCTGTGCTCTTCACGCTGGGCAAACAGGAAATGAAATTCAAACGTTCGCGGGTCTTTTCCTGTCTACCTGGTCAGTGCATCTGAGTTGAGAGTGCTGTCCAGAGCGGTCACAATGAAGCACTGTGGGATAGCTCCCGGAGGCCAATAACGTCGAATTCCGTCCACACTACCCCAATTCCGACCCACTAAGGCCGATTTTATCGCTAATCCCCTCGTCGGAGGTGGAGTAAAGAAACCGATTTAAAGGGCCCTTTAAGTTGAAAAAAGGGACTTAGCCGTGTGAACGTGTCCAGGCTTAATTCGATTTAACACTGCTAAATTCGACCTAAACTCGTAGTGTAGACCAGGCCTAAGACTTGCTGGTACCCTGGCCTGAGCCGGGGTGTGTCAGCGTACCAATACCTCCAGCAGGAATCATAGAACACTTGATAGACCCACCCCACCCCACCCCCACCATCAAATGGTGTTATAAGCTTAAGTCTCTGCTTCTATTTTTGTTTAAACGTTTTGTGTATTTCAATTAATTGTGAAGTCTTTGCTTATTTACAAGTATGTATAGAGGAAATAGTCAATGAACAGATATTGAATTGACTTGATTCCTCAAGTTCATCACTTCTCAGTTCTGAAGAAAGTTTTCATTGTGTTTTATCTTAATTATTTTAAACTTACAGTGTGGCAGTGTGATTTCTTCTTCACCTACTTTTTGGCATGATGTCTGTTTGCTTTTGATACACATGAGAGGCTGTGGATAGGTTGTTGAGAAGTGTTTAATATGTTTTTGTATGTAACACTACAGAATACATAATTTCTATGAAGCTACTAGAATTTACAGATATTGATTGAAATTGGTCTCTCCATTGCACTGTGTGTTTGGGTGTGTTATACAGATAGGAAGAGGGATGTTGTATGTAAATGGGAAGTTGACTATTATGGCTCATGCTAGCTATGGACCTGTAACTCTTACCATATGAATTGCCATTGTCTTCTAGGAGTTTACTTTCATGATTAAGGTGTGAAATTGTGGCATGTTTGAGTAATCACAGCAGCTGTAACTCAAATCAGACAATGCCCTCACAAATTATGGGCCCTGGTCCTTGGCACTGATTAGACTTTTATGCATTTCATACTACAGGTTTATTCACAGCTGATCTTGTTTTCAGAGGAAGAGAAATAATCGTTTGTGGTAAGGGGAACACGCACCAGCTCTTCTTTGAGTGATTGCACATGTCCATTCCATTGTCGGTGTGTGTGCATCTTGTGCACGGTTGTCGGATACTTTTTCCCTCAGCCGTACCTCTCAGGGCAGTGTGAGCACTGTCTGATGCCTTGCAGCATAACATGCTGGTATAAAGAATCGTAACCCCCCCTTAGTTCCTTCCTACCGCAGGGATGGTTGTTGGAGCTCCAATATTTGTATCTGTTCCCTCTTTTAGTGTATATAGTATGTGTAGAGGTAGGTTTTAGTCTACTTTAGTGGTAAATATGTTTGTGCATATTTAAATGTAAGAATACGTTTAGGATAGTAATTTTCTAGAGAGGAATTCCCGATTCCCAGTTGGGTATTGGGCTTGGTACTGGACGAATGCCTTGTTCTCCTGGCTTCAAAGCCTGTCGCTCATGTAACAAGTCTGTCAGTGAGTGACCCACACCCCAGCCACCTTTAGTATCTGGGAGAGCCACATGTGAGGGACAAAAGTCACATTTGTAGAGGGTTCAAATCTCTATAAAAAAAGAATAGGACTGCCAGACTCAAGTACCTGCATATGGAGTCTGTGCTTTGCCCATCATCAGAATGGGTACCAAGCATGTCCAAGTCAGTGAAGAGTGCTCCCCCTCTTCTGACTGAGGCAGATCGTTGTTGCCAATACCAAAGACGAGAAGACACAAGTCTCCCAAAGACTCAGTACCAGGGACATCAAAGTCTACGGTGAAGGCACCGAGCAGAGGCTAGGACTCAGAGGTGTGTGCAAAGAAGAGGCACTCCCAGACAGTCGGGAAAGGAGGAGGGATTGCTGACTCAGGAGCCCATGAAGGGTCCATTGAGGCCAGTGCCTGAAGGACCAGTGAACTTTTCAGTACCGGAGACTCAGGAGTCCTTTCTTGTGCAACCTACACCCGAGGCTTTTGAGGTAGCCAGAGAGTCGCTTAACTTGTCTGTGCTAGGTTCCCTTGATGTTCAGGAGTCTTGCACAGTAGTGGCATTGGAAGTGCACACTCTCACAGTCCCAGCTGCAGCCCTAGAGCATCATTTGGTACTGGTGGCTTCTGCAGTCGTGGCGCCTCTCCATAGAGCTCCATCTAGAGATAAACCAGCAATGATCTTGCCGGTACCCCCATCTCCGAAGGGGTCAGCTCCACCGTGGTCTGAGGAAACGGACTCGGCATCAGACTGCAAGGTTGGATCATATTCATCGGGACACAAGCATGCCCAGCAGCCCCAGATGGGTACCCGCCCACCATGGTACCAGCCACAGCCTCAGCCTTCTAAGGATTAATGACCTGCACATAGCTGGGTCCGGCCTTCAGATCAAAGGCCCATTTGGAACCCTTCAGATCAAAGGCCCATTTGGAACCCTTCAGGATTTCCTCCACATTCTAGAGCCACTGTGCTTCCTTTCTGCCCTTCTACATCAGCTAGATACTGGGAGGATCTGCAACAAGGTCCCCACCATCTTACCTCCCCCTGGTCCCAAGCCAAACTTAAAATATAAATCAATACAGGTGACTTTAAATCTTATTAAAATATGTAGAATCTGTTTGTTCCACACAAGGTTGTGCTTCGGTTTATGTGGCCCTCCTGCGTAATAAGGTTGGGCACTACTAAACAATCATTTTGACCTGTTGGTCGAGAGCAGTCTGCCACTTACTAGAGTGCCATCTGTCCCCACCCCATTCATTTGCCTGTCCCTCTTCCTGAGTGCTTGGACTTGCATCACCACAGATCAGAGTGGGGGAACTGGGATACACCCTTACAATTATTTCTATCCCCCCTTCCCTGCCCCTTTTTAAGGACCACTCTCACAAGAGCATGTTACTTCAGGAGGTTCACTCTCCCTGCATGGCCTCCACAAGGAGAAGTTCCTATATCATTCAGAGGAAAAGGATTTTATTCTGGTTACTTCCAAAGATGAAGCGGGTTCTCAGCTCTATTTAAGGCAGCTAAACAAGTTGCTAAAGAAAACAAAATTCCGGCTGGTTACTGTAGCATCTGTTATCCCTTCCTTAGATCTTGGGGTCTGGTACGCTGCTCTTGAGTTCAAGGATGCTTATTTTTACATAGCAATTTACCAGACACACAGAAAGTTTCTCATATTCATGGTCAACAGATCCTATTACCAATTTGCAGTACTGCCTTAACAGCTCCTCACATATTCAGGAAATGCATGGCTGTAGTAACATATTCTGCGAAGATCAGGAATCCACGTATTCCCCACCTGAACAACTGGCTGGTCCGGCTCTCAGGTACTCTCCGGAGTAGCCGCTATTCAGTCCACTTTTTACATGCTGGAGTTCCTAATTGATACAGAGGAATCTATCTTGACACCTGTTCAAAGGATAGAATTCCTTGAGGCAGTCCTGGACTCTACAGAGGCCAGAGTTTTCCTGCCTTAGCAGAAGTTCCAAACAGTGCTGGTCATTCCTCTACATCTAAAAGTGCACCTTCTCACTGTGGTTCGGAATTTGCTTCCGCCTTCTAGGACACATGGCAGCGTGCACTTAGGTGGTGCAGCATCCCAGGCTATGTCTCAGAGAACTACAGGGTTTGCTAGCTTTAGTGTTCTCACCAGCAGGTCGTCTTGTTGGCATGGTGGTTCAAGAACCTGCGCAGGTCTTGTCCTCCTGTGACTGGTAGGTAGAGCTTGCAAATGTTTGCAAAGGAGTTCCCTTTGCCTCTCCACACCAGCGCTCGCTCTAGTCACAGATGCATTGGATGTAGGTTGAGGAGCTCACTTAGGTCCCCTTCAGACTCAGGGCCTTTGGTCTCCTCAGGCTTTAAGCCTCCATATAAATATAAGGGAACTATAGGCCATCCATATGGCTTGCCTGGCATTCCTTCCGAATATCAAGGGGTGGAAGTTGTTGGTACTCACAGATAACACAGCGGCTATATTCTATGTAAATAAATGGGTGAGGGGGCTCTGACAAAGGTATGCCAGGAGGCGATTCTCCTTTGGAATTTCTGCATTGCCAGATCCATCAACCTGAGAGCTGCTTACCTTTTGGGAGTTCAGAACACTCTGGCATGCCACCTGGATAGGTCATTTGCAGGTCTCCGCGAGTGGTATCTTTGCCCAGATGTGTTCAGGTCCATTTTCCAGTAATGGGGAGCTTCCCATGTGGACCTATTTTGCAACAAGAGCAAACAAACTGTGGTGTGTGTTCTATTTATTTATTTATTCATTCATTCATTCATTCATTTCCAGCTGGGTCATAGGTTCGGTTCACAGACAGATGCTTTCCTCCTACCCTGGTCTAAAGGCCTGCTGTATGCCATCCCATCAGTTCTGCTCCTAGCAAAAGTCTTGTCCAAAGTCAAGCAAGATTCCACGTGGCCCTGTCAACACTGGTTTTCAACTCTGCTAGTCCTATCCGTCAGACCTCCACTGCCATTCTCAAGACATGTGGACCCCAGCTGCCTCCTTCACCCCAACCTTCAGGCTCTCTACCTGACTGCGTGGATGTTTCATGACGGACAACCTCAGAACGACTTTGCTCTAAGGGGCTATAGCAAGATCTGCTAAATAGTAGGATGCCTTTGTCTACGTCTGCTTACCTTACTCAATGGAAGAGATTTTCCATTTTGATCCATACAAAGAGGCATCCCCCCAGGTCAGACTCCGATTTGCCATATCTTGGACTATCTTTTGTTTCTGAAATTACAGTGTTAGTACTTAGTTACAACAGAGTCCATATGGTGGCCATCTCAGCTTTGTATCCTCCTGTGGATAACTGATCAATTTTTTCAAACCCTATGTTCATCAAATTTCTAAAAGGTTTGTTCCACAGGTTCACAGCCTGGTTCCACAGTGGAGTTTAAATTGAGTCCTGGCAAAGTTGATGCGTCTCCCCCTCCTCTCCCCCTTTGAACCTTTAGTGACACGTTTTGTTACACCAGTCTATGAAGGTGGCTTTTTTGGTTGCTATAACCTCAGTCAAGAGAGTAGGTGAGCTGCGAGCTTTAGTATTAGCCTCCCTGTACAATTTTCTTTAGGGACAAGGTTTTTCTTCAATCTCACCCAAAATTCCTGTCTAACGTGGTTTCCGATTTTCACATTAATCAAGCAATTTATTTACTGACTTTCTTTCCAAAGCCTCATTTGAGTAAGGGAAAGAAAAGCTCCATACTGTAGGTGTTAGAGTTTTGGCTTTTTATCTGGATACAACTAGGCCTTTCAGGTCTTCATCTCAAGCTCTTAGATGTAGTTTCAGAATAAAGGGCCACCCAGTATCCACACAGAAGATCTCTTTCTGGATTTCCGGCTGTATTTGGTTATGCTACCAATTGGATGATATTTCACCTTCAAGTAAAGTGCTGGCTCACTCAGCCAGGTCACTGGTAACTGCCACGGCCTTTCTAGCTTGTGCACCCATACTAAACGTTTTTTGTAGGGCGGCATCATTTCACTATGCCTTCTCTCACCAATCTAGACAAGATGCCAAATTTGCACTGGTGGTCCTACAATCTCTTTTCAATTAGACGCCGAGCCCACCGCCTGTTTGAACTGCTTGTGAGTCACCTACAGTGGATTGGATATGTGTAATCACTCAAAAAAGAAAAAAAAGGTTATGTACTTTTTCATAACTGTTGTTCTTCAAGACGTGTTGCACATGTCCAGTCCACAACCCACCCTCCATCCCCTCTCTATCAGACTCTTTCTGGTAGGAAGGAACTGAGGGGGGGTCAGGGACAGCATGGCCCCTTATACCTACATGCAGTGATGCGAGGCACCAAAGGTACTCACGATGCCCCAGTGGGGGAACCATGGAGGAAAAATTTTTCGCTAACTGCGTATGAGGTGTGGGCACACCTACAGAAGAATGGATGTGTGCAACACATCCTGAAGAACAACAGTTATGGAAAGGTAGGTAACTGTTTGTTTTCTTCCTTCAGTCTCTTTCCTCCTCTGCCAGTTACCGGGGGGTGGGAGGGAGATGTCCTTGCTGCCCTCAATGCTTTCCATCTTCTTATATTGTATTTTTAAAAAAAATCCTTTTCTGCTAACACTCCTTGACTCAGAGCTATTGCTTGCCTGGGGCCACCTCATGAAATCATGCTTCTTACGTCTCTAGGATTAGCTATATTTTCTAAAATTATTTTACACTGAGTCTTTTTCGGTTTTGGCAGTTTTCTACCTAATGTTATTGTCAGGACAATGTCAGATGAAAAATATAAGGTGCCATTCTCTGGTTTTGTTGCTGTTTTATTTTTATTTTAAAGTGTGTACATTTCAGTGATGTTGCTTAGTTTCATGAAAATCTTTGTGGTGGTTTTGGTAAGGTGGGAGATTTAAAAAAGATTAAGACTTCATTGCTTGGAGGAGACTAGTAGGTTAGATGAGTCACTGAAAGATCTAATTTACAACTAAATAAGAGAGACAGGCATCTTTAGGTAGTAAAAAAAAATCACTGTACTTGTGCATAATTTTGTAGGAGTGGATTTATTTTTAAGTCGTGCCATTCACCAGAAGTAGCATCTGACTGTTACTGTTCTGTATGGGGTAATAATTTAAGGCAAAAGGCCCCAACTCAGCAGGTATTTGAGCACATGCTTAACTTTGGCCATTCTTTAAGACTAAATTCATGTGCTTACGGTTAGGTATGTGCTTAAGTACCTTGCGGAATTGTACCTCTCTTTCTTATGCTGTCACTTAACAATTGTAAACGGATAGTGAAAATATCTATCTTTATAAGGAGGATTCAGAGGCCTCTGTCTCATAGTATTGGCAACCTTATAGATGTACATTTTTGCATTTATTATCCTCTCAAAGGATCAAATTATCTTGTGATAATTGAAGTCAGTGGCACAGGGTCTAGGCCAAAATGTCAGTGGACTGCATGTACATGGAAATCAGAATGTACAGATACCCCATTGCTTGCAAGATGGTATTCAGTATATCATATGATCTGCGTTTTATGATCGTTGGTTTTGCTATATGCTCTACTTTGTCTCCTTCTTCCTTTTTTTGACAGATCATGTTATAGTGTGAATAAAGTTATATTCCTCTATTGAGAATGTTTAAAGAAGTTGAATTGTTGAAAATTCATTATTACTATGCCAGACATGCAGAAATGACCATTCTTAACTGAGACTGTTGCGGGTTGCTCTAAGTCTTAGGGATTTTTTTGAATAATGTTCAGTGAGAAGAAAACCATTTTTGTATTAAGTTTTTCACAATTAAAAAGCTGGAAAAACTGGTTTAAGAAAATGTTAGCCTAAAAACACACACCTTTTGTGGACCTGAGCATATGACTCTTTTTATCAACAATATTTCATATTTAATCAACATAAAATGAAGTATTTTCTTCACATGAACGTAACACTGATCTGGTCTCAGCCAAGGCAAATAAAAGAATGGAATGCTTTGTCAATCATCCATAACTAATTTGTGCGTACACAGGAAAAAAAATAAATCTGTTTTTAAGACGAGATTTTTCATGGAAGCAGCAAGGGAGAATGGAACACGAAATGTGGTTTAGTACTCAGTAATTTATAGCAAACAGTGTTCTTGTGACTGCTTTTATTTCTTCATTTTAACAAAATTTCATAGAAAAAAATATCAGGTTTTTAAAAGTTTTCTACCAAAATATTCTGAGACAGGCCTAAGTTGAGAGAGAGATGGACAGAGTCTTTTATCCATTGGCACATATTCGTATTATTTCAGGGAGCCTCTGCATATCTCTCTGATGAACACAACTAATAGATAATACACAGTGGAGAAAATGTTAAATGCATTGCCTCTTTGCACAGAAAACATGATAGTGTTGCTCTTGTGACAGTGTGGTTATGGTTGAAGGGGCAGCTTCATTATGAGCCCGTTTTCAGGCTATTTCAGCTTTTTTTTTTTTTTTTTTAAATCAACCTTTGGAGTGAAACTTTTATGCTTGTCAGCCTAAAGATGAATTTTTGAAGAAATCCTTTTAGACTTTTTTTATGAAGTTCAAGGGAAAAAATGTCTGTCATGCTCTAAGAAAGTTGTTCAGATGTTTTTTGTGTTAATGAAAAACTGACTTTTTAAAATACTACAACTTAGATTATGTACAGTACATAGTCCTCACTGAGAAATGTGTGTTTTAAGGAAATATGAATACGTGCATGTGCACAGTACATGTTTTCCTCATTAACTTGAGCATGCAAAGGGTGTGACTATTCAGAAGCATTGCATGCGTGAGCGTTCATGCATCTAGATAGTCACATGCAGATCTTAATCTTCAGGAGCCTCCCTGTGCCCTATTTATTGGTCCCTCCCTTGATAATTACATCATACTTCCAATGCAAATTTCACATGCCCTGGGGTTTTGCAGCCAAAAACATACGGCACCATACAGAACACACACAATTTCAAATGTCATGTAAAGACTCATTCAAATGGTATTGGGAGACAGCCACCAAATCAGGGATCCTTTCCCCTGTGAACATTATCGCACTACAAGGTGCATTGAACCTGCAGTTCCAAAGCATGTAGTTTTCGATTTCAGTATGCAGCAGAATTTCACATTAAAATTAGCTCACTCGTTTAATTAAAAATGTGCTTGCCAGATTGCAAATTCAAATAAAGAAATAACATTACTAAATGAGGCAATGAAGTGGCACCAGTTACAGAACTGTATATTAGGCAGGGCAAAGCCACTTTTTTCCTTAGAGAACCAGAGCATTGTGAGGTGAATTCCCAACTCGTGTCATTGCCACAGATCTTTCAGATTTGTGGAAGTCCTGTGATATTCATTTAGAAAACATCAACTGGGAGATAGTGAAAGATGTATAGGAGCAGTTGCAGATGTCCAGATTCCCTCCATATCCAGGACATCATCAGGTTTTATTACTATGTATCTTGATTGATTTTAGCCATAATAGAGGGGATGTTACAGTTTTATGAAATCTCACATTTAATAGCGATCTAGATTCCTTAATGCAATATCTTGACACATGAAAGAAGAGGTTGTGAGGGAATGGGAAGAGAATAAATGGAATGTTCAAAGCCATAATCTCAGATATTTAACCTTATTATGTAGTATGTAGCCAATGGGCAGCAGAACGCCGCACTTGGCTGAAGTAGCACTGGATTTCACAACGGTGGGTACGTGTCAAGTAACTCTGCATTACTTGTGCGCTATACGCAGAAGGCAGAGATATCACTGTATTGGTGAATAGCTTGATCCAAGGTGAGTGTCTCAGCTCAACAGAAAGGCATAAGGGGATACCATTAGAAAACACCTTCATCCATATCCTGTACAGTTTGAGTTGAGTTCAGACCTATATTAAAATAACAAGCAAATGTAAAAGTTGCAATATTTCAACACAGTCAGAGGCCTTTTGCATCTCAGATGAAATTCCTCAGACTTTGCAAATTGTATTTTATTGAATACCATATGAACACTCTATGAATTCATCTACACTGATGTCAGGAGCGTGCTTCCAAGCTCGATTTGACAGACATATGCTGCCTGAGTACAAACTGCCCTGGCTCCTTGGGTAGGCCTGGCAGCCTGCTATTTCTAGCATGCTAGTTTGAGCAGAGCTAGTGCACATCTGTCTACTCCAGTGGTTCCCAAACTCAGGGTAAGCCCCTGGCAGGCCACGAGACGCTTTGTTTACGAACCGCGGCCACTGGGAGCTGCGAGCGGCCGTACCTGCGGACACTCCAGGTAGACAAAGTGTCTCGTGGCCTGCCAGGGGTTACCCTGAACAAGCCGTTAACCAAATTTGGGAACCCCTGGTCTACTCCCAGTGGGAAGCACACTCCCAGCTGCAATGTAGACATGAGAGCTGTCAGCAAAACCTGCCTTTTACAAAACCTGTCTGAGCAGAGTTTCAGTGCTGGGATAATGAATTCCCTTCAATTTTACTAACGGCTTTCAAACGTATTATCATAGCTGAAAAGGGAAATGGGTGTGTATAAGGCCTCCAGAGTGGGTGACCTTTCTTCTTTTTTAGTATGAAGGAGATAGCTGCCACAGATACTGTCAGGTACAGTTCAATGTAGGAGGTGAGAAAGGAGATGAATAATTTGGTTACCATGGTGGGAAACTGAAGGCAAAAGTTCTCTTGGAGTTCATCCTTGGTCTACCAAGGCCTTGTCTTCCTACGTTGCCTTTGTTGCCTCAACAGCCTTTCCTGGCCTTATTTGTTTAATTCTTCTGTGCATCCTTCAGTTAGACTAAAGAGCTGGATATGAATCTATATCAAGTTGCAAGACCTGATGTTCTGCCACACAACTTTCAATAAAAATTCTTAAAGCCATCCCTGGTTTAACACAGCTGCTATAGGTACACTCCTGGTTGAGTTATGGGTATAAGTCAATTTTTTTATAACTTCAAAGGCTTCAAAAAGTTTTTGGCCTTATTACCATAGTCGCTTATCTTAGTGGCAGGTAGGAAAGATAAAGCCGATTTAGATCTTGAATAAGGAAAGACTTAAATTGAAGGAAGATGGATGCTTCTGGCTTCAAGGAACAGTAGAAGCTATATGAAAGGAAAATGTGTATAGAGAGTTATTTGACCTTGATACTCACATTATGTATTCTACCCGGTCTGCCAATTTCTTTAGCCAAGGACTTTCTTTTGGTAGGCTGCTGTTATACATTTGCCTTGTGTAACCACTTCAAAGTTTTCCCATCACAGTTAATGGGGTACTCCTACATAGAGTGTACTAGAAAGTCTCCATTTCATGGTTGGTGACAAGGTATTGAATTTGCTAGATAACCAATTTAATGTGGTTAAACCCCAGGAAGTTACTGCCAGTCATAATACGTTATTCTATAGGGTTGCATTTAATCTAGGCCAAGACTATAACAAGGTTAAAAAAAGAACTAGATAAATTCATGGAGGATAGGTCCATCAATGGCTATTAGCCAGGATGGGCAGGGATGGTGTCCCCAGCCTCTGTTTGCCAGAATCTGAGAATGGCCAACAGGGGATGGATCACTTGATGATTACCTGTTCTGTTCATTCACTCTGGGGCACCTGGCATTGGCCACTGTCGGAAGACAGGATACTGGGCTAGATGGACCTTTGATCTGACCCAGTATGGCCATTCTTATATTCACAACAGCAAACAATCCCAGTGCAGAGGAAAGATAGGACGAATAGAAAGAGACCAATATGGCTCCCTCAGGAGCACTTTAATTACCTGAAAATCAAAAAGTAATTGTATAAAAAGTGGAAATGAGAATAGATCATTAAGGATGAGTACATAAGAATAGCATATGTATATAGGGAGAATATCAGAAAGGCTAAGGCACAAAATGAGTTACAACTAGCAAGGGACATTATAGAAACTCTTCTTTTTTACTTTTAATACATTAGAAGTAAGAGTGAGATGAAGGAAAGTGTAGGTTCATTACTTAGTGGGGAAGGAAAGCAAATAATGGATAACATAATGAAGGCTGAAGTGTTTAATGCCTTCTTGCATCTGAAGAAGTGAGGTTCTTACCCACGAAAGCTTATGTTCCCAATACTTCTGTTAGTCTTAAAGGTGCCACAGGACCCTCTGTTGCTTTTTTGCTTCAGTCTTCACTAAAAAGGTTAATTGTGATCAGATACTTAGCACAATATTAACAACTAGGGGGAAAGATCTCAGGACAAAACAGAGACAGAATACATTAAAGAACATTTAGATAAGTTAGATGTATTCAAGTTGGCAAGACCTGATGAAATTCATCCTAGGTTATGTAAGGAACTAGATGAAGCAATCTTGGAACTGTTAGTAATTCTCCTTGAGAACTCCTGGAGAATGGATGAGGTCTCAGAGGACTAGAGAAGGACAAACATAGTACCTGCGGGGGGAAAGAGAGCTTGCGGAATTATAGACCAATCATCCAAACTTCTGTATCTGAAAAGATTCTGGAACAAATTCTTAAACAACCAATTTGTTCAAACTTAGAGGATAATAAGGTGATAAATAATAATCAGCAGCGATTTGTCAAAATAAATCAGGTCAAACCAATCTAATTTTCTTCTTTGACAGGGTAACTAGCCTACTGGATGGGGGAAGAAGTAACTATGATATATCTGGACTTTAATAAAGCTTTTGACACAGTTCCACATGACGTTCTCTTAAGCAAACTAGGGAAATATGGTCTAGATGAAATTATTATAAAGTGGGTGCGTAACTAGTTGAAAGACAGTATCAAAGAGATGTTATGAATTGCTCAGTGTCGAGCTGGGTGGATGTATCTAGTGAGGTTCTGCAAGGATCTGTCCTGCATCTGGTACTATTCAATATTTTCATTAATGACTTGGATGATGGAGTGGAGAGTGTGCTTATAAAATTTGCAGATGATACCAAACTAGGAGGGGTTGCAAGCACTTTGGAGGACAGGATTAGAATTCAAAACAATCTTGATAAATTGGAGAATTGGTGTGAAATCAGCAAGATGAAACTCAATAAAAACAAGTGCAAAATACTACACTCAGGAAGGTAAAATCAAATGCAAAATGGGTAATAACTGGAGAGGCAGCAGTACTGCAGGAAAGGATCTGGGAGTTGTAATGGATCACAAATTGAATATGACTCAACAATGTGATACTGTTGTGAAAAAGGCAGATACCATTCTGGGATATATTAACTGGAGTGTCATATGTAAAACATGGGAGGTAATTGTTCTGCTCTGCTCAGCACTGGTGAGGTCTGAGCTGGAGTATTTGTGTCTAGTTTTGGGCGACATACTTTAAGAAAGATGTGAATGAATTGGACAGAGTCCAGAGGAAAGCAACAAAATGGTGATAGGTTTATAAAACATGACCTGTGAGGAAAGGTTGAAAGAACTGGACATGTTTAATCTACAGAAGAAATGATTGAGGGGGGTACCTTATAGCAGTCCTCAAATATGTAAAAGGTTGTTGTAAAGAGGACAGTGATCAATTGTTCTCCATGTCCACCAAGGGTGGGACAAAAAACAATGGCTTATTAGGCAGCAAAAGAGATTTAGGTTGGATGTTAGATTACCTAGGGCAGTTGTGGAATCCTCATCATTTGATGTTTTTAAGAACAGGTTAGACAAACATCTGTCAGGAATGGTCTAGCTATAATTGGTATTTCCTTAGTGTGGGGGGACGGTCTAGATAACCTCTTGAGATCCCTTCCAACCCTATCCTTCTATGATTCTATAACAGGTCAGAAGAGACTGACAAAGATTTTAAAAAATGAGTATCTAAAGTTAGGCTTGAGCACCCAGGAGCTCTGACTGAAAGTGAGAGAATCAAAGTACTTAATAGTCTTGTCCAGCTTACTAAATTTGTCCAATTTTCTTGTGAATATTTCCTCTAGTGCCCTTGATAAGCATCAAGGTAGCCTTACCTAGAGGCAGATACTTCAGTTTGTCTCATCTAAATCTGTTGATGAGTTGTTAAAACAAATGTGTGATTTCTTAGTTTTCTTTAATCAGCTAGTCCTTTCATTAATATCAGAGAGGTATCATTTGAGTTAGCATGTAAACCAGACAGATAACACATAAAAAAGCAATGCAAACAAAGCAAGATGTATTTGAGGGAGCCCAAGAAAGTAGCTGTTATGCTGTTACAATGAACAGATACCTTTTCTATGTCAAAACTATTTGTTCAGTATACGTTGTCTCTGGACAGTTTTGTACAGGAATTCTTAGTATAGTAACTCACATGGTGGAACTTAATCACACCGAACAGCTTGACTGCAGCAATGGCATAGCTAAGATTATACTGTACTAGCCATAGGTGCTGACTCCATGGGTGCTTTGGGGCTGGAGCACCCCTGGGGAAAATTTAGGTGCTCCGCTCCTCCTCCTCCCCTGAGCGCACCGCGTCCCTGCTCCTCCGCCTACCTCCCAGTGCTTCCCACCTGGTGTGCTGGGAGGGAGGGGAAGGAGCAGGAACATGGTGTGCTCAGGGGAGGAGGCGGGGCCGGGTCGGGGATTTGGGGAAGGAGTTGGAATGGGGGCAGGGGTGGGGCCGCATGGAAAGGGTGGAGTGGGGGCAAGGACAGGGACAGAAGTGGGGTCGAGCACCCAGGGGAAAGCGGGGAAGTTGGCACCTATGGTACTACCATACAGTTCAGTCTTCGTGTCTGGAACTTTCCATCTGATTTTCCCATTGGCGATTTCCAAGGATAATGAAGGCAGAAGACAGTCTGTTAAGAGAAACACTTTGTTGTTTCCACCAAAAATTCAGTCCTGTGGAGCAAATTTGCACATATGTTTTGCATCTAAAAGGTCCATTTCAATAAATCTCTTCTTATCTGAGTGATTTCCTAAACTCCAATTGGAATTAAAAAAAAAAAAAAAAAAAAAGAAGAAGAAGAAGAAGGAAAAAAAGCAGCCTGTGGTACCACTTTTCATTTTCTCTCCAGTTACAGAAAAATCCTTTATCATTTATTAGGTAATAAATATGGTACAGTACTTTCTATTTAATCGTTCATCAGTTTATATATGTTCCCATATATATGGGTCCACATATAGCTATTTAAGGCAATTGTTCTAACATTTTCATGACTTTCTTATCTTCCTCTTCCAGTCAGTATGCCTAGAACTCCAATATTCCTGACATGTGGAAGATTTTATTAAACATTAAATTCTCCTTTCTAATACATCACAATTCTTAATAAATGTTCTGGATACCTTGAACCATCATTTGCTTTTAAACATGTTTTCAGCATAGATTGTGCTGTTTGCATTCGGCCCTCCAAATCTTCCATCCGTCTGTCTAAATTATTTTAACTGACATAGTTTCTAATTTACTCTTTACAGATGAGAGAGCTTCCCATAGCTTGTGTATTTTAGCATTTAATTGCTCTATACTCTCACAAATTAAATTCTGTAGTGATCCATTTTGCTCTGCTAGCGAAGCAGTGATCTTTTCAGCATAGCATAAGCAAGATGATGCTTGTAACGCAGCTTGAAGGGCCAGCATCCGGGCTTTGAAAGAGTCAGAACTTTCTGACTTATTTTTCTTCAGGGTGCTGTGAGTACATTGACTTCATATGCTGTGTGATAGCTTTATTTGAAAATTAAATCACTTTGAATTGGATAAAAACAACAAGGAGTCCGGTAGCACCTTAAAGACTAACAGATTTATTTGGGCATAAGCTTTCGTGGGTAAAAAACCTCACTTCTTCTGCATCTGAAGAACAGAGGATTTTACCCACAAAAGCTTATGCCCAAATAAATCTGTTAGTCTTTAAGGTGCTACCGGACTCCTTGTTGTTTTTGTGGATACAGACTAACACGGCTACCTTCTGATATTTGAATTGGGTAGCAAATAAAAGTAAAATCACCAATATCTGTGTCTTTCCAGTGGCTTTGTGGTGCCACTGTCAAAAAATCTTTTAAGAAGTGGAAAGAGTGTAAATTGTGTTGTCTAAAGAATTGTCTTCTGTGTAGGTGTAAAGAACAGAATGCTTCCATTTAAGTTCTAGGTAACTTTCAGCAGCTCTGCTAAAGATTGTGTGAAAAGCCA
Source organism: Trachemys scripta elegans (assembly GCF_013100865.1). Classification (NCBI taxonomy): domain Eukaryota; kingdom Metazoa; phylum Chordata; order Testudines; family Emydidae; genus Trachemys; species Trachemys scripta. Next base: position 15,717,516 of record NC_048300.1, read on the forward strand.
GCTTCTGAGAAGATCACACTCTGTGCTCTGTTCATATTCAAGGGCAGACAAAGCTCTTTTGTTTCCATTTGACAAAATATTTCAAATTAGGAAACTTGTTATATTCCCCATTTAGATTTAATCTTCCTTGGATAATGATTACTACAATACTTGTCCTTTACTAAAGAAATCCCTTCCAGAAAGAAATCAGTAGGACATTTTCTTTAATACTTAAATAATTATAAAGCATAATAAGATTTTTCAGCCATAAGTTCAGTTTTTATTGAATGTAAACATGCTCTTTTTCCGTTTTCACAAAAATTCTGTTTGTATAGGAAGGAGAACTATTGTATTCTCCATTTTCTGAGGTACAAGTTGGTAGAAGCAACAAGCAATGGAAACAGATGTAGGCAAGTTGAGCTCAGATTTTAGGAGCTAAAGTTGTATTGTATTGGCTTCTGTAGCATTCTCTCTTTCCCATCGTAAGTACATACAGGGTGTATTTTCAGAACAAAAATTTTCAAATCGTTTGACTCCCTAACTTTGTAGACATTAGGAGGTGGTAAATTATATGGAGCTAACTCTTAGTTGTATATTCTTTTTGCATTAACCTTGACGAAGACTTGATATCAAGAAGTGGGGTAGTTACAGAAAATAAACTAATTAGAAAGTTTTTTTTGTGATTGTTGTTATAAATAGCATGTAAGCCAAAACTCTATTAAATCACCATTTCATTCAGGCCATTCCTGAGAAGCAGCAAAAATGGGCAGAAATGCACTGAGACACAAACTGGAAAGTTTTCTGGAATTATAAAAGAGATCAATAATTTGGTAGCACTGGACAAAGTGTTTTACTCCTGGGGGAAATATGCACCAAAAAATAAAAAATTCTGTGCACAATATTTTAAAATTTTGCAAAATTCTGCATATTTTATTTGTCAAAATATTACAGTCATGCCAGTTTCAACTATTTTGGTAACTTATTTCAAAATACCTATCAGCAAGTGTGTCTGTAACAATACAGACAACATAAAAGATTCAGGAAATATTTTTGACAAATAGATTATTTGCTAGGCATATTAATACAGAACTTGGAGTAATAATTCATTTAAAATACAGAAATGTATTTCCTTCACCCCTCAGAAGCAGACCTAAGACTTGGGGAGGTCAGGGGTAATAGAGAATCTGAGTGAGAGGGAAGTAATTGCTAGGAAGAAGCCTGTGAGTGAACTTGGAGGGTTGTTGGGTGTGGGTGGGAGAAGTATGGAACAGGATTTTATTTTGTTTTGTTTTTTTGTGGGGAGGGGGTTGTTAGGGATTTGGGGAGCTTCTCCCGTGCAGACGCTGGCTGATCCTACTCTCTTTAATTCAGTCAGGCATATCTGCCCCCCCGCCCCTCTCTCTGCACCCTCCACCCCATATGTCCTTGCACCCCGACTCAGCTGCCGTCCCCATATGGCCCTGCACCCCTACTCAGCCACCTCCTCCTGCACTATCCCTATGTATCCCTGCACCCCCAGTAGGGTTACCACCTTTGAAATGCAAAAAACCCAGCACCCGCTGCCCTCACAAGCCTGCCGCAACTCCAACCACAAGGCAACTCCACAACCGACTCCTCCTTTCAACAGCCACTTATAGTATCTAGAGAGAGAGCGCATACAGATAAGATTGATAACACCATTGATAAAACAATTCGTTTTATCAGCACATTTTGCCAGCCAGTCTTTGTAGTCTATTTCATTTAGTCAGCTGTCACTGAATGTGAAGTTTCTTATGCAAGCTTTTGGGTGGGGGTTTAGTAGATCACTTGCACCATCGCCCTTATCTTCCATAAGATATCTTCTACTTTTCCTCACTCTCGCATGACTCAAACTCACTTTCACACATGCACATGATGTGCTTGCGTGTTGGTGGGCAGACCGCTGCGGTATTTTGAACAGTTTTGATCTGTTATCTCTGGTCTTAAACTGTGGAAGTGGGAACAGTGCAAGATCATCAACTGGACACAGAAACCTTTAACATTAGATATCCCAGTGTATTCTGATGATAACGCAAATCTTTAGACCCACATAAATTCCTCCCTACCCCTCCATGAGGCAGATTAAATTATTTTTCTGGCAACTGGCAAATCCATAAAAAAACTGTCCAGGCTGGTCAAATACCAGCCAGGTGGTAACCAACCCCCACTCAGCCAGCCCTTCCCTCCTGTTCCCATGTGGCCCTGCACCCCCACTCTCATTCAGCCCCCACCCCAGTCTGTACCCCCACTAGCCCTTCTGAACCCCAGTCTATGACCCCCGGCAACCCCATGTGCCCCATGTTGTCCATTCCCCCCCCTCTGTTTCCTGTGCCTCCTCACCTGGCCCCACGGACAGGTTGCTGTGAGGAATGCAGTTTCTTCACCTCCCTCTCCCCACTGGGAGCAACTGCCCTCTGTGCTGGAGCCACGGCAACCCCTGGTAGGTAAAAGGTGTAACTGCAGCACCTCTCCAGCAGAATGTATTTTCTGCAGAGAAAAAAAATTCTGCATGAGACATGAATTCTGCATGTGTGCAGTGGTGCAGAATTTGCCTAGGAGTAGTGTTTGATATTGTCTTATGGGTCATGTGTTACTCTATAGACCAAACTAGAATCATGAGCTAACTTTTTCAAAGTGCTGAGAGCCCATAACTCCTGTTGACTTCAAGAGAAAACAGGTTGCTTATATAAGTGCCTTGTATCACTTCAGGTGCCTGTCCTTAGGCACACAAGTATAAACATTTTGCCCATAATGACAAGTCTGAAAAGTGTTTTGTTCATGGTGTCAAGTATCAGAGGGGTAGCCGTGTTAGTCTGGATCTGTAAAAAGCAACAGAGAGTCCTGTGGCACCTTTAAGACTAACAGATGTATTGGAGCATAAGCTTTTGTGGGTGCATGTCCACTGTAGTGGGCAAATAGAAAGGTGCTACCTAACATGCAAGTCTCTTAATAGCGTCTGAGAGAATATACTGGTATTTTGTTTTATTTACTCACATTAGCCTGATCATGCAAATAGATGTGACCATATGGATACTTAACATGTAGATCACTTTGCAGAATTGGCGCTTATGATTTGGTAACTTTTGTGATGTCTGATACTTCTTGCAACCTTTTATGCAGTGAAAGAAAGAATGAAATGTGCTTCCTGTATCAAGGGACCCTGAAATATCTGTGATCAGTAGGTCAGATATTTGGTAGTGAAAATGGGTGCCAGTATTAATAAATTTCTCTGGCCTTGTCTACACTACGAGAGTAGTTCGATTTTACTTAAATCGAATATTTGGAATCGATATTGCAAAGTCGAACGTGTGTGTCCACACTAAGGACAGTAATTCGACTTTGTGAGTCCACACTAACGGGGAAAGCGTCGACATTGGAAGCGGTGCACTGAGGGCAGCTATCCCACAGTTCCCGGAGTCCCCGCCGCCCATTGGAATTCTGGGTGGAGCCGCAAATGCCTTCTGGGTAAAAAAAAAAGGGGCCAGGGTGCTTTTGGGTAACTGTCGTCATCCGTCCATCACTCCCGCCCTCCCTCCCTCCCTGAAAGCGCCGGCGGGAAATCATTTCGCGCACTTTTCAAGTCATTGACAGCGCGGACGCCACAGCACTGTGAGCATGGAGCCCACTGCAACCATCGCTGCAGTTGTGGCCGCTCTCAACGCCTCGCAGCTTATCATACAGGTTGCCCTGAGGCAGATGCAGAAAAGTCAGGCGAGGAGGCTACGTCAACGCGGTGATGACCTGAAGTCTGAGAGTAGCACAGACCTCTCAGAAAGCAGGGGACCCAGCGCCGAGGACATCACGGTGGCAATGGGTCATGTTGATGCTGTGAAACGGCGATTCTGGGCACGGGAAACAAGCACTGAGTGGTGGGACCGCATAGTGCTGCAGGTCTGGGATGAATCACAGTGGCTGCGAAACTTCCGCATGCGGAAGGGAACTTTCCTTGAACTTTGTGAGTTGCTGTCCCCTGCCCTGAAGCGCAATGACACCCGGATGCGACCAGCCCTGACTGTCCAGAAGCGAGTGGCCATAGCCCTCTGGAAGCTTGCAACGCCTGACAGCTACCGGTCAGTCGCGAGCCAGTTTGGGGTGGGCAAATCTACCGTGGGGGTTGTTGTGATGCAAGTAGCCAAGGCAATCGTTGATGTACTGCTGCCAAAGGTAGTGACCCTGGGAAACTTGGAGGCGATCATAGATGGCTTCGCAGCGATGGGATTCCCAAACTGCGGTGGGGCCATAGATGGAACTCACATCCCTATCCTGGCACCGGACCACCAGGCCAGCCAGTACATTAACAGAAAGGGCTACTTTTCCATGGTGCTGCAAGCACTGGTGGACCACAGGGGACGTTTTACCAACATCAATGTCGGATGGCCGGGCAAGGTTCATGACGCTCGTGTTTTCAGGAACTCTGGTCTGTTTAGACGGCTGCAGCAAGGTATTTACTTCCCGGACCACAAAATAACTGTTGGGGATGTGGAGATGCCTATAGTCATCCTCGGGGACCCAGCCTACCCGCTAATGCCCTGGCTCATGAAGCCCTATACAGGTGCCCTGGACACTGAAAAAGAACTCTTCAACTACCGGCTGAGCAAGTGCAGAATGGTGGTGGAGTGTGCTTTTGGACGTCTCAAGGGGAGATGGAGAAGCTTGCTGACTCGCTGTGATCTCAGCGAAACCAATATCCCCATTGTTATAGCAGCTTGCTGTGTGCTCCACAATCTCTGTGAGAGCAAGGGGGAGACCTTTATGGCGGGGTGGGAGGTTGAGGAAATTAGCCTGGCTGCTGATTACGCCCAGCCAGACAGCCGGGCGATTAGAAGAGACCAGCGGGAAGCGCTGTGCATCCGGGAGGCTTTGAAAGCAAAGTTCCTGAGTGAGCAGGGTAACCTGTGACTTTCTAATTTTGTGTACAGAGAAGCCTTCACCCCACTTCCAACACACGTTTCAAAATAAAAATAGTTCTACTTTGTTAAAGCACACCGTTTTCTTTAATACTGTTTTCGCGGGAATTTTTTAAAACTGGGACGCAGACTGTGGTGCGGAGCGGGTGTAGTGTAGTCGCGCGAATGCAGCTTCTAAACTCAAGGACTGACAGGCTCCGCTGCGGTGGGATGGTTCTTTCAACGGAGCCTGTCACCCCTCCTGATACGGACTGTGTGTATGGGGGGTCTATGTGAGTTTGTGGCAGGGGTGGGACGGTTACAGATCCCCTGCTGTGTGGCTCTGTGATCCTGCCTAAGGACCGCCGCTTAAGATCTCTAACTGCCCTCCCCTGACACAAAGTCACAGAGCAACCCACCCCCCACCACATAACATGAAAAGAACCTCCCAGACTAACCAGGGTAAGTAGTCACTGCATCACTGCACTATGTATGTGCCCTGCTGCTGTGCCTGCCCCCTACTATGTACCCTGCCAAAGGTGACTGTCCTGTCCAATTACCAACCCCCTTTCCCCCCCCTCCTCCAAAAGAACATGATGGAAACAGTAGTTAACAGAAACATATTTTTTATTATCAACTACACATGGGACTGGGAAGTGAAACTTGGACGGGGGCTTGTGTCAGGCGGGAAGGAAAGAACTTGTCAAACTTTGGGGAATGAGAGCCTTCTGCTGCTCGAGCTCTCTGCAGGGGTGGAGTGAGAGTTAGCAGGGACTCTGCCGCCTCTCCTTCTGTGCACTTTGGGTGAAGGGAGTATGGGACTTGGTGGCGGGGGAGGGCGGTTAGAGATGGACTGCAGCGGGGCTCTGTCCTCCTGCCTCCGTTCCTGCAGAACATCCACAAGGCGCCGGAGCGTGTCCGTTTGCTCCCTCAGTAGTCCAAGCAGGGTTTGAGTCGCCTGCTGGTCTTCCTGACGCCACCTCTCCTCCCGATCCATGTTGGCTTGGTGCATTTGGGACAAGTTCTCCCGCCACTGGGTCTGCTGTGCTGCCTGGGCTCGGGAGCAGGCTATAAGCTCTGAGAACATGTCCTCCCGTGTCCTCTTCTTCTTATGCCTAATCCTCCCTAGCCTCTGGGAGTGTGATGACAGGCTAGGTTGTGAGACAGTCGCAGATGGGGCTGTGGGAATGGGAAAAAGGGAGTGAATTCCTCAGAAAGATAAATGTAGTTGTGAACAAAGAACATAGTCTTTCTCTGTGAACAGGACCATGCACAGCACCTATCACATGCGCACTCAGCACAAGGTCGAATTCTCGGCCTTCGCATTCAGTGTCTGGGGTTTTGCAGAGCACTTTTGAGAACCCTGTCAGGACAACGGAATTGCTCTTGCACGCAGACATGGTAAGCCGTAGATTCGTGGCAGCTTAAAACTTTAATATTAGCAATGGCCTCATTTCACATTGAAATCAATGTCGGTCCCTGCTGCCAGCAATCCGGCAAGCAGGAAGTCTGCTCCTGTCCCACACCCTCGCGGCTGTCCCCGGGAACGATCCCTTTCGGCTGACCCTCTCCCGCCTCCACCGCGTGGCTGCAAACCAGCGGTTACAGTTCTGTAAAGGAACGGTAAAGCAGTCCCAACACTAACATTCCCCTACCTCATTCAAAGCAGGTCATCATGAGCGACATCACCCTCATGAGGATCTCTGAGAGCGACAGACAGAGAATGCTCCGGGAAAGCCTTCAAAGACCAGGGCCGTATGCCGCCATGCTGTGCCAAGCAATGATTCCAGAGTACTTGCTAGTCTCGTGGCGCGGCAACGTGTCCTACTACGGAGGACCCAATAAGGCCGCTCTCCCCAAGAACCTAATGCAGCGGATTTCAAATTACCTGCAGGAGAGCTTCCTTGAGATGTCCCAGGAGGATTTCTGCTCCATCCCCGGACATATAGACCGCATCTTACTGTAGCTGCAGTAGCAGGGACTAAACAGTAGAGCGGCTTGGGCAGGACAATCATGCAAAACCGGACATTGCTAGATTTTTTTCAAATAGTTGCACTGCCCATGACTGAACCGTTAAGTTAATCAAACTAATCATGAGAAACCCATTTTTTAAATTGTTAATAATCATGTTCTGTTACAAATAAATGTTTAGATGTTTACAACACTTACTGGATGATCCTTCACCAGATTCTGTGTCCGGGGTAACGGCTGGGGAGGGTTGGTAGGGGATCTCTGTAAGGGTGATGAAGAGATCCTGGCTGTCGGGGAAATCAGCGTTGTGAGCGCTGTCGACTGCCTCGTCCTCCTCATCTCCTTCCTCATCTTCCCCGTCCGCTAACATGTCCGAGGATCCGGCCGTGGACACTATCCCATCCTCAGAGTCCACAGTCAGTGGTGGGGTAGTGGTGGCGGCCGCACCGAGGATGGAATGCAGTGCCTCGTAGAAACGGGATGTCTGGGGATGGGATCCGGAGCGTCCGTTTGCCTCTTTGGTCTTCTGGTAGCCTTGCCTCAGCTCCTTGATTTTCACGCGGCACTGCGTTACATCCCGGCTGTATCCTCTCTCTGCCATGTCTTTAGAGATCTTCTCATAGATCTTTGCATTCCGTCTTTTGGATCGCAGCTCGGAAAGCACGGACTCATCGCCCCACACAGCGATGAGATCCAAGACTTCCCGATCAGTCCATGCTGGGGCCCTCTTTCTATTCTGAGATTGCACTGCCATCAGTGCTGGAGAGCTCTGCATCGTTGCCAGTGCTGCTGAGCTCGCCACGATGTCCAGACAGGAAATGAGATTCAAACTGGCCAGACAGGAAAAGGAATTCAAATTCAAATTTTCCCGGGGCTTTTCCTGTGTGGCAGTTCAGAACATCCGAGCTCTTACTGCTGTCCAGAGCGTCAACAGAGTGGTGCACTGTGGGATAGCTCCTGGAGCTATTAGCGTCGATTTCCATCCACACCTAGCCTAATTCGACATGGCCATGTCGAATTTAGCGCTACTCCCCTCGTCGGGGAGGAGTACAGAAGTCGAATTAAAGAGACCTCTATGTCGAACTAAATACCTTCGCGGTGTGGACGGGTGCAGGGTTAATTCGATGTAACGGCGCTAACTTCGACATAAACGCCTAGTGTAGACCAGGCCTCTGAATGCTGTTCCCATGAAAATCCATCCAGATCTGGTCTAATTATAAGCCCCAGAAAATCATCATTTGATCATGCACAATATATCTTGTTATGTGTTTCACTGAACTTTCCAATTGCATTGTGCATGTTGAGTGGGTCCACTGAGCCTCCCTCATCATTTTGAATCAGCCACACAGAACTGAAACTCCAGAAAAAAACAGACAAAATGGATCCCTCTCCTTATCTTCCTGTTTTCTCCCATCCAAAATACATATTGCCCTAGGAAATGGTGCATGGGAACAAGAAGGCCACATTATCTAAACTCACATCTTTACTGAGTGTTGTTAATAACTGTGTGCATATCATAGTCCTTAGTATTGGGCGTGGCAACATACCCTAACCCTAGGAGTCTGGCAATTATTGGCCCCTCCCACACATCTCTGTCACACACCTGTAGGACCCCTGCCTGTTCTGCTGCAGAACTTGGAACATGCATAGTGAGTGAAATAAGGGGAATTAGGGAGAGAAAAGATGGTTTTGTAATTTAGGCATTTGATGGTGCCTTAACTGGATTCTGTCCCTGGCATATGTGATGCTGGACAAGTATCATAGGTGACCGTAATTGTTTTTTCAGCATTTTGTGGGTGCCCAGCTTGAGATATCTGGAGTTTGATTTTCAGAAGTTCTGAGCACTTACAGCTGCCGCACAATACATCGTGGCTGCAAATGCATAGTACCTTTAAAAAATCAGGTCCTAGATGTCTCAAGTTGGACACCAAATCACTGAGCCCCCTCTCCCCCCAAATTCATGGAGTCTTCTGCAGATTTTGTCCTTTAACTCTCTCTGGCTCATTTCCCCATCTGTAAAGTGAGGATGATAATAGCTTCCTACTTCACAAGGGTATTGTGAAGATAAATTCATTAATGAGTATCACGAAAATGCTGGGAGGAAATTAGAATTTTATGTGCAGGGTAGCATTTGGATGGTCAACATAGGCATGGGGCCACACATTGAATGACTGGCGTGTGGAGGATGTAGGAGCCACTTGTAATAATTAAATATTATTATATGTTCCATATTTTTGTCAGATTTGGATCTACGGTTGACAGTGCTAAGGGGTTAATTCAAGCAGGAGCTGACTAGTGTATGCAGAAAGGGGGACAATGGCCTGATAACTGCTTTGCAAACAACTGAGATAACACAGAAAACCAACCACTTTGAAGTCTATCTCTGACCCTCTGAGGAGCACCCAAAGCAGTTTAACTAGGCTCAGGAGACACAGGAGGAAACAAAGGACTTGGCTGGACTTAAAAAGGAGGGATCTAAAGTGGGGAGTCAGGGTTTTGAGTAAAGATCAACCCATACTCTAGAAGTTGGGGTTCTGGGGTAGGATAGGCCTACCTAAGGCTTTAGAGAAGCTATATATGCAAACAGGCTACTTTAAAAATCCATTCTCTCTCACGCTTTGGTGTGTTCCTACTTTTGAGATTAATCAATATTTTGAAATAGCTCTTTTGGGTCACTGTTTTAATTACTGGTGATAGCTCTGAAAGGGAAGAATTGCAGGAGTGGAATCCAGTCAGGCCTGCTAAATAATCATGATTGCTACCCAAGGGGCTGCATCCTGGGGGCCCGTTCTAAGAGTGGGAGAATCACGGCATTCCAGCTAGAGAGAGGTAAACATACAGGGCCTCTCACCTGAAGGGATGCATTCAGAGACTAGAGAGGGATCAAATGTGCAGCTAGGCCTGTAACTGACACAGAGGGTAAAAAGAAATAATGAATAGTTGCTTCATTCACTGAATATCCAGTATACTGAATGAGGCAGGACCTGTGGAGAAAGTTAGGCCCCACTACACACGATGAAACTGTAGAGGCTAAGTCATCTGTTCCAAATACTTATTTCCTTCCTGGCTGGTGGAGGACATAATAAAACAACTCTGTTCACCGCTAACAGAAATTATTGACACTTTTCAGAGAAGCGAACCAGCCAAACTCCTTCAAAAATGGATCCAGAAAAATTCTCCAGCCTTCCATTCTTCACTAAAATAATGGAGATAGTAGTGAGAACTAAGCACCAACTCGTGACATCTGCCAATATCCTGGGTTCTTCTCAATCAGGCTTCAGACAGGGCATGGCATGGAGATAGCCCTAGGTGCATTAAAAGATGGCTTCCTCAGGGCAATGGAAGGAGGCCATGCCTCAGTGCTCATGGCATCTTCCGCTTTTGACTGAGTTAACAATAAAAGGTGCTGACCTGCTTATATGATATTTGCATAGCCTGAGTAGATGGTGTAGCACTACATTGGCTCCAGTCATTACTGTCCAACAGGAGCCAGAGGGTTGAGATGGGCATCCTCAGCTCTTCCTCCAAAGACTCTACCCTTGAGATCTATCCTGTATGGCTTCCTCTTCCGTATCTACATGAGAGCATTTGGAAGAGGTGGTGAGATGATATAGGCTTTGCTACAACAATACACCAATGATACCCAGTTGTGTATAGTTTTCCAGAGCCAGGGTTCCACAATGCCTTTAGAACATCAGCACATGGATGATAATAGCTGTCTCAAACTGAATCCACACTAAAGTGATGTAATGCTGTTTGGAAGTGGGAAATGCTTCAAAGAACTAGCTGGGACACTTCTTCATTTCCCCGTTTGTCTTAGGTTCTTGTTTTACCCATCGCTAAGCCTAGATCCGTGGTTCTCTACATGTACCCGTGGAGGTATTCAGAGATCTTCCAGGGGGTAGATCAACTCATCTAGATATTTTCCTAGTTTTACAACAGGCTACATAAAAAGCACTAGCGAAGCCAGTACAAACAAAAATTTCATACAGACAATTACTTGTTTATAATGGTCTATATACTATACACTGAAATGTGAATACAATATTTATATTCCAATTGATTTATTTTAGAATTGTATGGTAAAAATGAGAACATAAGCAATTTTTTAGTAATAGTGTGCTGTGACACCTTTGTATTTTTGTCTGATTTTGTAAGCAAGTAGGTTTTAAGTGAGGTGAAACCTGGGGCAGGGAGGGGTAAACAAGACAAATCAGACTCTTGAAAGTGGTACAGTAGTCTGGAAAGGTTGAGAGCCACTGGCCTAGACCAGAAGATAGTCACTTCTTCCTCTTAGTCCCAGATGACTGTCTGGTCATAAAAAGAACAGGAGTACTTGTGGCACCTTAGAGACTAACAAATTTATTAGAGCATAAGCTTTCATGGGCTACTGCCCACTTCTTCGGATCCTGTTCTTTTTGCGGATACAGACTAACACGGCTGCTACTCTGAAACCTATCTGGTCATAGTGATCCACACATACTTAATTTCCAGTCTGGATTATTCTTTGTTTAGGGTTTTGGCTGTGGAAAAGTTCCCAGAGGAGATAAGTCTGAGCTGCATTTTGACCACCTTCTGGGTTTGTGTTAAACTACTTTGCTAAAGCTTTTCCACCAAGCCAGAATATTTTTAAAGTATAGACCTGTCCTATAAGCAGGGAAAGGATGAGACTAGAAGATTTCATGCAGTCCACTACGGACCTCTAATCTGTCTGCATGGGAAACACTCATGCAGCAATGATAAGTGCTACAGAAACCATATAGATACCTTGCTAATATTTTATATGATTAAAAATGAAAACATAAAAATGTAATTTACTATTTATTAGTTTTTGCTTGATATTTGCATTTCTCTCAGCACACTGAAAATAAAGTAGTCCATTTTGTTTTTGTTTTATAGTCTTTTTCCATTCCAGAAATGCTAGCTGTCATGAAACAACACAATACTGCAGCATTGGAGTTGCAAACGTTGAAATAAGATGTGTATTTGTTTAGTTAGGGTTTTTAAAAAAAACAAACAACAAACAAAAAACTGTTTTTTATACAAACTTCATTTCAGGGTCAAATTTAACTGGCAGTGTCCCTTTAAAGTTTTAAAACTATATTTTAATTTGTTGTATATTAAACGTAGACCTGTAAAGCAAGGGGAAATGTGGACAGCTCAGATCATTACTTAGAGCAGTGGTTCTCAAGCTTGTGTACTGATGATCTCTTTCACATAGCAAGCTCTGAGTGCGACCCCCCCCCGCCCCTTATAAATTAAAAACACTTTTAAATATATTTAACACCATTATAAATGCTGGAGGCAAAGCAGGGTTTGGGGTGGAGGCTGACAGCTCGCGACCCCCCATGTAATAACCTCATGACCCCTTGAGGGGTCCCGACTCCCAGTTTGAGAATCCCTGACTTAGAGGTTGATTGATTTATTTTTGGTGCAAAAGTAGCTGTAGACTCTTTCAAGCAGAATTCCATCCTACTGGTGTAGGGGGTTCAGACTAATTATTATAAGAAATAAGCAAATACATGTTCTACCTTAAGTATCTGTGAATTTAATACTTGTGAAAGGTGCTGAATTTGCAGCCCTAGAAATTAAAGCCCTCCCTTTATGCCCAGGTTCTGGTAATGTAGTAGTGCAAGTTTTCATGCACTATTCTGCCCATATATCTAGGGACCTGACATGAAGGGACCACCTCTAGAGGTGAACGTATAATTGAGTCTGTATCCTCATTCAAAGATTTGCTTGTCTCCTGAAATTGCCAGTGAGGTCAACAGTCCCAATCGTGTGGGTATTTTGTGAAGGTATTTTGATGTCATTGCTTATGCAATGAGGACTGGAGTGAGACCATGAAACTCCTTTCATTTGAGCACTGAATAGTCAGATGCATCTGATGAAGTGGGTTCTAGCCCACGAAAGCTTATGCCCAAATAAATTTGTTAGTCTCTCCGGTGCCACAAGGACTCCTCGTTGTTTTTGCTGAATAGTCCGAGGTTATCCACTTGCTAGCAATCAACTATTGACTTGAGTTGGTTTTGCACTCGTAACTTAATAACACAACAGGCTTTGCTTTTGATTACTCATAGTTAGCAGACATCCTGGGGGCAGTGAGGAGGATATGATTAAATGTATTCACAAATTTGCTATAATTTGAATCTTCCAGCAGGGAAGGCTTTCTCCTGGAAGTAGTGTGGGAGTATGAAAGTATATATTTAACTCAGTTTCTGTGTATGTGTAAATGTGCTTCTTGATAGGTTTCTTTTTTCAGAAAAACTAAAGGGTTACGTATATTGCCAGCCCTTCCACAGTACTCTCAAGAAACTTAAGTTTTCCGAAGCAGATGGCACTATCAAGGGAATCTTATTTTATGTGCTTATATTTGTTTTGTTTTAACAAGACTTGAGCTCTTTTTCCTTTCAAATAAATTTCTTTCTATAATTATTTTTAAGGTACTTTCTAAGAGTTTTTCTTATTTTCTATATTTTTTCTGCTGTCAGCAGAGCTGTACAATAACTACCGTAACTCAAAGGAGTTTCAGCAGGCTTTTGACATACCACTTTATTTAAAAAATATTGGAAATATCTGAACGCATATCAATATTTGGGTGTTTGACGTTAACTCAAAATAAATCTACAGTTCCAGTTATTCTTGGTTATCTCTAATCCCTATGAGATTGTCAATAAATATTGTCAAATTACCCATAAATCTCACAATTGATCTCTGTGTGTGGCCTTTTCTAACAGAGGGGATCTCAAACTCTTTTTATAGTGTAACACTCATCTTGATAGCAGAGGGGTCTTGTGAACTGTATCCTTTCCCATTCGTGATTATGTGGATCGCTTCCCATTGTGATTACAAAAGATGACAATCCCACCAATTCACACAATGTCCTGTGGCAACTATAGCAATTGCTTACATGATAAAATAATATTAGGAAAATATTTATGTATTTGTATCTGTTGCCTTTATTCCTATTTCTTTCCCCTCTAAATGGAGATAGCTGGAAAGGAGGAGATTCAGCCTGTTTTTCTAGATGCCCAAGCTCTCATTTTTTTTCTACAGTGAAGAGCCTTGACATCTGTAGAATGAGATGGAAGTAAAGAGGTGAAGCCAATATTTACCAGCTCTCTGCAGACTACCCGTGGTCCATGTACCCTAATACAAGAATTACTGTCTGATCCAACACACTCTCGTATAGTATGAAAAAAAGTAAATGACTAAATACATTAGATAACTATCGCTCTTATAGCAGTCTAGAACTGCTTACTAATACCCAAGTATGGGCTTTAGCTTCCTCTAGCTGTGCTGTGTACCTTATGTTTATCATTATTTTCCAGTTGGTAATTTTGGATGTCAGCATCGTTATTTGTAAAGAAACATGATGCTTCACTAATTCTGTATTATTTCAGTGGTTGAGCAAGTTTTGTACTAAGAGCTCCATCCTGCCTACAAATATATGGGTGTGTACTGTCAAGTACCTTGTAAACTGAATTTTTATGCACGTGTAATGTGATATATTTGGAGGGATAATTGAGCCTTACGTGTTTTAAGATCTGGTTGCCATTTTATATATAAAAATGCATCAGAGAATGTTTTGAAAAACATTGAGAAAAGAAAAAACAAGTACGATAAGCTTTCTTGGTTTCTCTTCTATAAAATATGTCGTTCTCATATGAGACCAGGTGTAATACTAATCTGTATTTTAATAATTTTGCCCATATTTATATTGGCAAATATATATATATGGTAGTAGTTTTATAAATTGTGCTTTTGATTTAAAACCATTCATCCTGGCCTGCTGATGGAGTTGCCCATCTACATCTTTTCTGTATGCTTTTGACCTGGTTTATTGCTTTTCTCTGCTGATTTAAGATGTTCCTTTCCAATTCTAGAGTGACCGCCACTGTAAGTTGGACCATATTACTTTTCAGAGCATGCCGAATTTTGAGAAAATGTCTCTTTGTATAGTGCATTTGAATGCTATAAAAGGTGGCTGTTAATAAATTTAACAAAGACAATGTAAGAAAAGTAGGTATGTCATAGTTGAAAGCATATTCCATGGAATTATATTCCAAAAGTTTCATGGCAAAATCAATCTAGGTTCTAAACATCTTGACAGTGTCCTTTTTAAAGGGGAAGGTAGGCTAGCAGAACTTCCCGCCCTCCACTGTTCTCAGTTGGCATCAGGGCAAAAAACAGACACATAGCACATTCTTCCTCCCCCAAAGTGCACTTACCCGAAAGCAGGTCCCAAACAAACCTACATACATGTCTTCCCATTCATAGCATGCCTTTAATTACAAAATAATTAAGTTAGAATTTTAGGTGACCATGATGTGTGTTTTAGGACTTCCCTCAATGAAATGGTCAAGAAAATTATAAGTAATTGGATGGCAAATGTTCCTTCTTCTCGGCACTGGGGATGACTGGGGGAATTCTCTGGTGGCTGGCTTTGAAGCTGATTTGCACCATTGCACTGGCACAAAAACAGCTGTAGTCAGGGCTAGAAACTGGTCTGGAAAAACAGTTTTAAAGTTAACTTAGCCAAAGACAACCTGGATTTCAAACGTGTTGTCACAAATGAAAGCTGGTCTTCCCCCTCTGTTTCATGTAAATGTCAATGAACTACACTTGTACCCCATACTTCAGTGCAAGCGGAGCTCATACAGCATCAGTCACATGCACTTTTCACAAAGTGCATTATAGAGTGCAACTAGCAGAGACAGGAAGAATTCAGCCTAGTAACAGGCTGGGTGAGCATCCATTTCTTTTTCCATTTGGTCGTGATTTCAAGGATACCAAGGTGGGAGATTGGTTTTCATTGTCAGCATCAGAATAGACACACCAGTTGATCAGCAACAAAATACATGCGTGTACTGATCAGCAACTTATCGAGAGGGCTGAGAGTAGGTGAGCAAATTTCATTTGTTCCATTTGGGATTGTTATTACCCCTCAGTCAAGAGGATTTTTCCTTTTGTGTGTTAATTAGGGGAAAGGAGTGGGTACCTAACAAGATATGTATTCTAATACATTATTTGAAGTTGTCTCATCAGTTCAATCAGACTGTCATTTTATTGTAAATGGGTTTAAGCAAAACCAGATTCCCTGGTTTTGAAAGCATTAAAATGATGAAAAGCAATCCCAGATATACATTAAATAGCTATCCTCTAGATAAGAATAACGGTTGCCATAATTATAAAATTTTAGAACAGACTAAGGTGGGAGTTTTTGTGATGGTTGCAAGCATGAATCCATCCTAATTGACTCCAAAAAGGAAACTGAGTACAAAATATGACAATTATTTCCTGACCATTATAGCCCACACAATGGAATAGTATTTTTTTTTCTCTGTAAATGGGAGCATAATTCAGACTGTTGTGTAATTTTTATTTTCTTCTTTGCTGACTGACAAAAAAAGTACATGTGCGAGTTTTTGCTATATCAGTTATCCTTTTGTAATTATTCATGTGCTATCTTCTACAACCTTTTTAGGTATTCTATGGGACAAAAATAGAAACTACAAAACATTTTTCTCTAAAACTATTAAAAATACCTTAAGCTATTAGCTAAGCAATGGTTTAGCCAATTTTTTAAAATTAAAAATTGCATCCAGACCATAAACAGAAAAATCTGAAACTTGCAAATACAGCAGTATACAACAGCCCTCTTTCAAGGTTTTCAGTGAAAACAACTGATCTTCAATGGTACTGTTTGCCTCTATTACAACACTGCAGTCTAAGAATTATTATGCAAGGTAAATGTTGTTAAGAAGCAAACTCCTTATTCAGATTTGTATAGAGAACAAACAAAAAAATATTGTGCCCGTTCTCACGCATTACTTTCAGAACAGATGCTGCAGTAAATCTTGAATCCTAAATTAGTTGTAGTATTTAGCTATTCTAAAGGTACAGTACAATAACAGATTATTGTTGTTCATATCGGTGTAATAGATTGAAACTCCCTCATCATACTCTTCATTTTACACATTGTCAGAACCTTGAACCTTTAATCTCATTCTTTGATTGACAGTCGTGGCCAGGGAAAGAGCACTTGTATTGTTTGCGATAGTCGCATCTGTTCAACTTGATTCAGTTGAGAGTATTTGCATATTCTTAAGTATTTCTTCTGAGAGGGCCTAAATCCTTCTCAAGTGTTTGATGCATTTTTGAAATTCATTCATAAGGTATCTACATGCACTAATAGTTCTGTATAATATTCCTGTGCATAATCTGACAGATAAGGCTAGTTTTTTAAAAAAGGTATTCTTTGGGGATAACATATTACATTCTGACTTATTCTACTGGGCAGAAATGTCAAGTACTTCGAAAAGGAATGCTTGAATGTTTTGATTGAATTAGTAGTCTTTATTCAAGACAAATTGTCGACCGCAGTAAAATGTAGTTTTATTGTGAGAACATTTTTCAAAAGTTAACAGCAGTTTTTCTTTCTTTTTTTTTCTTTCCTCCATTAGAACTTTATTACATATCATTTCTTTTCTGTTATGCTGAGGGTTGTAGACAAAACCCTTTTCTGTTATGCTGAGGGTTGTAGATTCTTAGAGGCAGTTTAGATTAATTTATATCTGAATTCTTTAGAACACCTCTATCTTCAAACGTGAATCAGACTTTGATCTTACTCTAATTTTTTCTCTCCCAAAGATTTTATAGACATTCTAGAAATACTGTCAATCTTAACTCCAGAAATCTGCAACTCAGGATGTATATGTACTATGCTTGTTAGAAAGAAAATAGCCGTGAAAAACATTTCAACATTAAATTCAATGTTTAAACTCTAGTAGCAGCTCAAAATACTACTTGTCTACTTAATACTGCATAGTACTTTATACGTTTTTTGAAGCAACATAGAAATATTAATTTTCACTATTCTTCAGTGGGGTGAGTAAGTACAAACAGCCCCATTTTCCAAAGGGGTAACCGGAGCATGAACCTGCAAATGGAGCTGCGTGGGTAGAGTCTTATGCCCATGCAGAATCCCATTGACCTCAGGGAGTGTAATAGTCCACCATGTGGATCATAGTGCAGGATCTAAACCGTAGTGATTTAAGGGCTGATAAGGCCCACTGAGCACAATTAAAAGCCTCCCATTGTCTTCAGTGGGCTTTGGATCGGGCCCTTTGTGACTGAGCCAGGTTTAGAACTGAGGAATTTCTGTCTCGCAGGTATTACTCGATCCACTGGACCACTCTGCCTCTCTACTGGAAAAAGAATGAGGCCGATCTATTTGGTAGTTTGTTTGTTTTTCTTCTTTATGAAACTGCTGGTTTCTGTGTTACAACTCTTCACCTCTTTATTTTATTTTTTAAAGTTATTTCATGTTGTTTTATGTTTACTTTCAGGAATCGCCTTCTGGACGCAGGAAAGCACTTGCCACCAGCAGCATCAACATGAAGCAATATGCAAGCCCCATGCCTACACAGACAGATGTCAAGTTAAAATTCAAGCCTTTGTCTAAGAAAGTTGTATCTGCCACCCTTCAGTTCTCATTATCGTGTATTTTCCTGAGGGAAGGAAAAGCTACGTAAGTTTTTCACCAGATAGGCTGCTTTGTGTTGCCTTTCAAAGACCTCTTTGGGGTAGCAAGCACTCTAGCTGTATAGAATGGCAGGAGTTGAGAGTATCCTTCAGCATACCAATCATTCCTGTCATACTTTGTTTCTGAGGCTGAGTAAACGTAATTTCTTACTCTGACTATAGCTTCCTGTTCTTCAGATCAAGACATTTTCTTCTACCTTATTAATACGTTAAAAAGCAGCTGCCTAAAAATATTCACAACTTTGAAAGGGAGCAGGTGGGGGAGGAGTGAGCTAGAGAGCTAGAGCTAGAGATGTCCCTAGCATGGAGGATGGGAAAAGCCGGACAAGAGCCCAACTGTATCCATCCCCACAGAGAACCAAAGCTTGTTGATGGGTGAGGATGGAGTGGAAGACGTAGACAGAAGGAGCATTCTTGGTTTGATCAGGAGAACATCCAATGAAGCCAGCTCTTTTGAGCATTGATCTTCCCATTCTCCCTGCAGATCTGTGTACACACACACACACACCCCTTGCATACCTCAGCAGCTTTCAGAGAAGAGGAAGAAATTTATGGTGTTTCCAGATCATCTTACCCCCCTCAATTTATTTGTAGGGTTCAAGGCACTGCATCCCTTGCCTTCAGATGGGTTGGGGTTGAGTGGTTGCCAAGTGTTACAAATTTAGTCAAATGCCCCTACTTGGGCATTCACCAGACTGCTGTAAGGGATCAAGCCATGGAATTATAGGTGTTATTAGCTTGCTGGGGGCTTGGACAGAGTCTTGGCATTGTCCTTGGCTTTGCATCTTTAGCATTCACTCCAGGAGCAGACTTCTTATCTGATAACCCTCTTGGCAGTTGGGACCCCCCTTATACAACTGTCTAGAGCAGGGGTGGCCAAACCGTGGCTCATGAGCTGCATGCGGCTCTTTTACAGTTAAAGTGCGGCTCACAGCGCTGCCCACGCTCCCCCATTCTCCACCTGCCAGACTGGAGTGGAGCTTGGGACTTCAGCCCCATGGGGCACCCCTGCCGGGGCATGGCTCGCAAACTTGTGAAGATTATCGTATGCAGCTTGGAAGGTCAGTAAGTTTGACCATCCCTGGTCTAGACCCTGAAACTCAGTTCTACCAACCTTCCCCTGCAGCTCTTTCACATTCCCCAGAATCCTACTGAAGATGTGAACCGTCTGGTTTACAGTTTCTTTTCTGGGGCATGTGATAATTGTAGCACCTCACACATGCAGATACACTTCACAGAGGATTCTAACATACCATTTTTCATTACTTAACAGAGAGAAAGCACCAGAGAGTATAGCTCATTTAGAAAATAACAAACATGCTGAACAGAGTGCCCCCTCACTCTAGCTCTCCCTTCACTTGGAGTCGTTGGGGGACTGTCTATAGCAGGGGTCGGCAACGTTTGGCACGCGGCTCGCCAGGGTAAGCACCCTAGCGGGCTGGACCAGTTTATTTACCTGCTGACGCGGCAGGTTCAGCCGATCGCGGCCCCCAGTGGCTGCGGTTTGCCGTCCTGGGCCAATGGGGGCGGTGGGAAGCTGCGGCCAGTACATCCCTCGCCGCTTCCCGCCATCCCCATTGGCCCGGGACGGCGAACCGCGGCGAGTGGGGGCCACGATTGGCCGAACCTGCCGCGTCAGCAGGTAAATAAACTGGCCCGGCCCACTAGGGTGCTTACCCTGGTGAGCCGCGTGCCGAACGTTGCCGACCCCTGGTCTATAGGTCAGGTAGGCAGGATTCTCCCTGCCTCATCAGGATTCTGCAGTAGCTTCTCTCTGCTTGATTGGTGAAAATGGCTGAAGACCCCAAATAGACAAGCTCCTGACTTTTTATTAACCTTTCAGTCCCTCTGTCATTTGATGCCTGGATCAGCCTCCTCAGGTGATCACAGACCCCCTACTTTGTGCCAGGCAGCCTCTCCCCAGACAAACCAATTCTTCTGGGTGGGAGGCCAGCTGTTGTCTAGGATGTTAGTATTTGAACAGAGGACCAACCGGATTAATGACTCTGTTGTCAGCCTTATATCAGTACCCTTTGGAATTTCAGTCTAACATGGAGGTAAAAGGACAACAGAGAAGACACAGAGCTGCACATTCAAAATGGCATTTTCACCTTGGTAAAGATACATCTAGAGAGATCATAATCTCACACCAGAACACCGGTTCTGACCCAGAGAGCATTCCTGCTCTCTGAACTGGGGATACAGTAGATAAGTTTGGTATTTATAACAGACCTTCTGAATGGCTACTTGGAAGGCGGAATGATGAATACCTTTGAGCAAAGAGTATTCCATATCCAGTCAGTACTCAGATTGAGATTTTTTTCAGGTTTCGTTTTCTTACCATGCAAAATCAGTTCGTTTTTTGTTGTTGTAAATGTTGCACTCTAGGGCTATGTCTACACTACAACTTATGCTGGCATAAGCGCTAATGTGCACAGTGAGCTTCTCTCACTGACACAGCTTCTGCCGCTCAGGGTGTTTGGGGGCCCTGATTCATGAAAGCAAATCTCTTCAGGACTGCACTTAAGCATGTGCTTAAGTTGCATTGAAATTGATGGGACTCAAGAATATGCTTAAAGTTAAGCATGGGGTGAGCTTAAGACAGGGTTTCTCACAACAAATTTTTTGGTGGCCTCAGAGTGTGGCCACCAACGCTTGCTGACAATTTTTCCTAAAATACTTAATTAACTTTAGGAAAAACAAATAAATATGCACATATACATGTCCAACTCATTACAATTTATTTATGTATGGGTTTTTTCAGACTCGGTAATAAAAATAATTTACAGTTGTCTCTATTCTTTACTGGACCTAAACAGACTAGAAACACACATAAGGCACCACGCATGTTCTTGTCTTTTTGTTGTTGTTTCTTTTGCTTCTTTGGTTGTGCTTTTTTTTTTTCTTCTAAGACTTGCTAGCTGGTAAGTCTTCTGCTGTAAAAAGTGATATTTGTATGTTTGTTAATATCGCTTTTCATAGCAGGCTTACTCAGCTATGGCAAGCCAGGGACAAATTAAGCCCTGAATGGAGAGGCTGGCAGCAGGGCCGGCTCCAGCTGTTTTGCTGCCCCAAGTGGCAAAGGGGGAAAATAAATAAATAAATAAATAAATAAAGATAAAGCCGCGATTGGCGGCACTTCGGCAGCAGCTCTACCACGCCGCTTCATTCTTCGGCGGCAATTCAGCAGCCGGTCCTTCCCGCTGCCGAATTGCCGCCGAAGACCCGCATGTGCCGCCCCTTTCCATTGGCCGCCCCAAGCACCTGCTTCCTGCACTGGTGCCTGGAGCCGGCCCTGGCGGGCAGGGAGGCAGCAGGGCCCAGGGACAATGGCGGGGGTGGTGAGCCTGGGTTTGGCGCCTGGAACCAGAGCCTGCCACCACGTGGATGGAGCCTGAAGCCCTGTGTCTGAAGCCTGCCTCTCCTACCCCTGGGAAAGTGCGGAATTCACCAGCTGCCTGAACCTCCAGAGCTTGTGTCCCTCTCTGGAGGGAGGCAGGGCCCAACTGCTGCTGATTAGTTGTTAGGTTCTTATCTTGAAACTCCCCCCCCCCCCCCCAGGTGGGGAAGCTCAGTGGTTCGAGCATTGGCCTGCTAAAGCCAGGGTTGTGAGTTTAATCCTGGAGGGGGCCATTTAGGGATCTGGGGCAAAAATCTGTCTGGGGATTGGTCCTGGTTTGAGCAGGGGGTTGGACTAGATGTCCTTCTGAGGTCCCTTCCAACCCTGATATTCTGTGATTCTACTAGAAGATTCTCTAGTTATCAGTTGCCAGTGTATGTACTTTACTGTGCAGACAATTTGAAACCAGTAAGAGAAGGACCTTTGTGATTTCTTGGATATTAGTTTTAATAATAATTATTATTTATCTTACAGTGGCACTTAGAGGCATCAACTAAGATCAGGGTCCCATTGTGCTATGTGCTTTGCAAATATGTAGGAAGAGTCTATCCCTGCCCGAAAGAGCTCACAATTTAATTAGTATACTGAACTCATCAAGACTATGCAGATGTGTAAGTTACTCATGTGTAGTTTTTGTGCAGGATTGGGGCCTGGTTTGTACTTGATCTTTAGTTTACTACCATATAGGATGGCTTTTAAAGTAACTTTGTATCAATGTCATGAAAATGTATCAGCCCAGGCACAAAATCTTTTACCACGGTTAACGTATAACATGGAGAGAGGGAAATTAATGATATTTTTTCCTTGCCTATTTTAAAAAAAAAATTGCTTTGGGTAAGTAAGTGAATAGACTACTGCAAAGCTGCTATAAAATATCTTGATTAAACAATAGAAAGGTATTAAAATAGTTTTAAAAAATTGAGTCCAACCATGTTTCAAGAATGACACTGTGAACTTGAAGACATACTGGTTGCTATGGAAATAGCACTTTAGAACATTCATTGGTTTAAATCTTTTGTCTGCAGCCATGTTTTCAATAAGATTCAGTTGTAATCCACACTCCAGTGGTGCATACATGCAAGGGACAGAAATTGGCCCATAAAATATAAAAAAATTTCTTGTTTATGTATTAGTGAATTTAGGAGAGAAATTGTAGTATTGTGAGTCTCAGGAGAAGGTGGCGGTTCATAGGCACTAGGTCTGACCAAGCATCCTCAGCTTATATTAAATGACCCCCGAAAGGAATAAATTATTGTTCCGTATAACTTCAGGACTGATTTAAAAAATTGTAAGAGGAGAGGATTAAATTGACCCTTCATGAAAGCATTTTTTTGCTTTTAAGTTTTTGGCAATGGGAAACTTGTAATCTAGAAATTAACACTATGAACATATACATACATATCTTGTTCTTATAAGGATTCTTAAGACTACTTCCAAAGCCCATCAAAGTCAACTGAAGGCTATCCCTTGACTTCAAAAGGTTTTAGAGCAGGCCCTTAGTAAAGAAAAGGAAACTTCTTTTTGAAAAAATTGTATTTTAATAGTAAAATACTATCAAATATGACTTGAACAGTATTGCCTTTTAATGATTTGTTTGATGTATTGGAATTTGTGGTATAGAGATGAAGACATGCAAAGCCTGGCTAGTTTGATGAGTATGAAGCAAGCCGACATTGGAAATTTAGATGATTTTGAGGAAGACAATGAAGAAGATGAAGAGAACAGAGTGAATCAGGAGGAAAAGGCTGCAAAAATTACAGGTTGGTCTGGTCACAAAGGGACATCAATAAGATATTGTTTTTTCCCTATAATCAGGAAAGTTCCATGGATTTTATTCTTCTATTATGTCAGTATGCTTTCTTATAAAACAGCAACTTAGGATAAACCAATTGCATATGTCCTGATAATACAGCTACACATGAGGCTAATTTTTGTGAATTTCAGAGACTTGCTTTCTTTGTATCGCATTTTCAGAAGGGGAAGCCAAGGAGAGGTGTAAACAGAGCAGTAGAAGGACAGGAAAAGAGATGGGAACAATCAGGAGGGGAGAAAACAAGAGAGAAAGGGTGGAAATGGAAGAGGAAAAGAAATATTGGGAGACTGAATAAAAAAGTGGTCCTGTGAATGGATAGAGAGGCCCAACTTGGTCATCAGCAAGCAGGGGACCACTCCGAGGCAGGACCCAATCAGGTTCCCCATAGTGAAAACAGTCTAAAGCAGGGGTCCCCAACGTGGTGCCAGAGGGCGCCATGGCGTCTAAGTGCGCCTGCATACTGACCAGCAGACGAGCATCTGCCAAAATGCCGCTGACAAGCAATGTCATCCAGAGGCATTGCCACCGAAATGCTGCCAATTTTCAGTGGCATTTCGGCAGCGATGCCTCTGGACGATGCTGCTTGTCGGCGGCATTTTGGCGGCGACGCCTATTGATGTTGACGCTTGTCGGCAGCATTTCGGCGGATGCTCATCCACCGCCGCAGTCCTCCGTGGCTCATCGTCTGGCGCCCGCCAGACGAAAAAGGTTGGGGACCACTGGTCTAAAGAATGATCTGCATTAGATAACTGAGCTATTTCAAGTTACATATTATAGCTAAATGGTTATTGAACTTCTTGATCTCAAAAGGGTTTAGTGTGCCCAGGGTGGCTAGTGTGGTGAGTGCAAATCAGATCAGCATGTCCAAACACAAAGCTTCCTCCTACAGTTGTTATGCCTGTATATTGTGGCACCTGTCCCACAAATTCAGGCACAGCTCTCTCCTTTCTGAATTATGTGTTTCGGGAGTTGAATGTATACTGATTAAAGATGACCTGCAAAGGATTAAAATAGATTGGGTTGATAAAGATGACCTTAAACTTTTTTTTTTTTTTAAGTGTGTGTAAGTCATGCTTGTTTGAAATATCAGGAAAGTCAGAACAGGTCTTACCTGATGTACTTGTTGGGGGTCTGAAATGAAAGCTGTCTCTTCTCAGCTCTTACCTGAACAATGAAGATGATGAATTGTTAAGAGTTCTTCTCCTTGCTATTCAGGCATTTGAGATAAATAACAATTTCTAATGTAAGAAAAGAGTCTAGAAGAGGAAAGATGCCTTTCATGTGCCCTCAGTCATAAAGAAGCAAAAAAAAGGCACAAACACATCCCCTAGTGCAGAGTTTTTCAAAGTTAGGGTTGCAACCCAGTATTGGATCATGACCCGAAAGGCACTGGGTCGCCTTGCTCAGCGACTCAGCAGTGCTGACCAGGATGTTGAAAGTCCCATCGCCGGTGCTGCCAAGCTAAGGCAGCTGATAGTGCCTACCTGCTCTGACACCGCGCTGCGCCCTGGAAGCAGCCAGCAGTAGGTCTGGCTTCTAGGCAGGGTGGCCACGGGGCTCCGCGTGCTGCCCCTCCCTGAGCACCGGCTCCTCACTCGGAGCTGAGGGCGTGGGGCAGTGCCTGTAGGCAAGAGCCGCACAGAGCCGCTTGTGCTCTGCCGTCTAGGAGCCAGACCTGCTGCTGGCCACTTCCGGGGCGCAGCGCAGTTCATGGTCCCAGGACAGGCGGGAAGCTGACCGGGAGCCGCCAGACGTAAGTCGCGCCCCAATCTCCTGCCCCAGTCTTGAGACCCCCCCAAACCCCTCATCCCTAGCCCCACCCCAGAGCCTGTACCCCCAGCCCAGAGCCCTGACCCCCTCCTGCACTCCAACCCCCTGCCCCAGCCCAGAGCCCCCTCCCACACCCTGAACCCCCATTCCTAGCCCCACCCTTAAGCCCTCACCCCCACACTCCAATCCTCTGCCCCAATCTTGAGCCCCTCCCAACCCCTCATCCCCAGCTCCGTTCGGTCGTGGGCATTAACAGTTTTCTTCAACCTTGTCCCCAGAAAAAAAGTTTGAAAACCACTGCCCTACTGTATCAGGTTACTAAAAAAAAAAAAAAAAAAGTTAATCTAAATAATAGTGTGCCCTGTGGTTTTAATATGATGGGTGAGAGGTTGCCAAGTGGAGCCAAGACCAGCCATGTAATGACTCAGCTGCTGTGTTGGACCTGTATGGAATGGGAGGGCATCTGGGGTAGACTATGACAGGTTGCAGAAATGGTTCTCTTGAGTTGTCAAGGGCTATTCCTGAGTGTCACAAGGTGCATTGTGGGATTGCATTGGGAAGACTAATTGAATCATTGGAGTTGCATCATTGTTATTCTAGTCCTCATTAGCACTGAAATGGGTCAGGCAAAAACAGCTATGACTTCTTGGACCTGTAGTGGTACTTAGAACAGCCGTGAAACATTACAATCACTTTTGTTTAGCTTCTAGACTACTTCAGTTTCTGGTTTAAGGCTTTGATCCTAATCTTTAGAGTCCCAACCAGGTCAGGACCCAGCTATGTCAGTGACCAGATCTCCATCCGTGCTGTACTTTTCTGGGACAGTGCAATTCACAAAGCCCAGGATGAAATGTGTGAGAGACTGAGATAAAGCATTCTTGGTCAAGGGGTGGAATAAGACCAGGCTGATCACCTTTAGGATAATGCTGCAAGACCCACCTCTCAGAGGAAGCTTTTCCACCATATCCAGAAGGATTTAGGTACACATACAAAACAGATAAACTATAATCAAGAATAAAAACTAAAAAACCCCACAAACCTGAAGCAAGGCCTCCTATAATTAGGGGGAAGAGAGGAGCGGAAAGCTCCATAAAGCCCACTAAAGACCCGGTGGGAAGACCTACTTTACCTGGGAAATACCAAGATATTACTGTGATGGTGTAACAGAAAACCCATATGTAAAGAGGCTGACAGATGTAAAGTGCCAGCTCCTGGCTTCCATTTCTATCCCTTTTGCATTGTACCACTCAAGGGGGACGGAGAGCTTCTCTAACAGGGGGATTCCTGTGATGTTGGGGGAGTCCCCAGCTGGTCTAAAGCCAGCGTAGTTAAGTCTATGCCATCCACTTTACTTTGCCAAGTGTAAGGACGTTCCTGGGAGGGCCTAGTGTAGCTTATAGCTGCTTTTTCCCTCCTCCACACACTTACCCTGAATCCTGCACCAGTCACAGCTTGGACCCACGGTTCTGACCCAGAGAGCATTCCCGCTCTCTGAACTGGGGATACAGTAGATAAGTTTGGTATTTATAACAGACCTTCTGAATGGCTACTTGGAAGGCGGAATGATGAATACCTTTGAGCAAAGAGTATTCCATATCCAGTCAGTACTCAGATTGAGATTTTTTTCAGGTTTCGTTTTCTTACCATGCAAAACCAGTTCGTTTTTTGTTGTTGTAAATGTTGCACTCTAGGGCTATGTCTACACTACAACTTATGCTGGCATAAGCGCTAATGTGCACAGTGAGCTTCTCCCACTGACACAGCTTCTGCCGCTCAGGGGGGTGGTTTCTTTTATGCCAAGAGGAGAACTCTCTCCCATTGGCGGAGAGTGTCTTCCCCACACACACTGCAGCGCTGTAAGGGTAGGCATGTCCTAAGACCCACAGGTAAAAAGCCTGAAAGGAAAAGGTCAGCCTCAGAGACAGTTTTGTTCTGTTTGCTGCAACTGCTGAACTATGCCATTAGCTGAACATCTCCTGTTTGAGAGAGGTGAGAAAGGGCGTTGGGCAGTGGGAGGGAGGGTGGAGGAGAATGGGTGCATGTAGTTTTCCAGAGTAGATGAAATAGCATAAAGAAAGGACAATAAGTAATCAGGAAAAAGTAAATATTAAGGTCCTGTTCCAATATCCATTAAAATCAATGTAAAGACTCCTATTGACTTTGATGGACGTTGGATTGGGTCCTAAAAGAGCTACAGTAAATGTACTGAAAGGAGAAAGAAATGAAATTCCAAGGAAAACTAAGAACCAAAGGGGGAAAATATCTACAGTAGAAAAAGAGATGGGAAACATGGAGTTAGATCAAAAGACACAGCTATTTTGAAAAAGTGAAGAAATATATAAAGAGGAAACAGAAAGAGGTAGTAGGGCACTATAAAAATCAGTCTTTTGAAAATAATTACATTTACAGAACCATTTAAAGCTAATTGAGAATAAGTGCTGTCAGCCACTTTGAACGCTTGTTTTCTGCCTACATTTTCTCACACATTGGTTAGGATATTGCAGGACAAGGACTCTGGTCTGTTCTCACAGACTCAGTGGCCTTAGGCCACTTAACCTCTCTCTATGTTTTCCCAACCGTAAAATGGGGATAACAACACTTAACTACTTTACAGGGTGTTTTGTAGATTAATTGGTTAATGTTTGTAAGAGCTTTGAAGATGTAGCATACTGTACAAATAGTAGAATTAAGTGTTATCTTACTTTTGACTCCAGGTCTAATCACTCAGCTGTCTCTTTCGTTGTCTGGAGATTGAAAGATAGCTGTACTGAAGGATGTATATGTAAAATGAATTCTGAGGATTTTATTGCAAACTCTGTCCTTTTGCAGTATACTCTGAACATTGGATTTGGGTCAACATGTGACTGTAATATAAATAAATAATTGTAATTTCATTTCTCATGGCAGCTAGAGTGACCCAATCAATAAATGATAGATGAGGGGAGTAGAGAGATTGATCTCGGTTCTACTCCTAGCTTTGCCCTGATTTGGTGTGTGACTTTGGGTATGTCACTGAACTTGTGTGCGCTTCAGTTTCTTCATCTATAGAATGAGGAAAGCACCTCTCGAAAGCAGTTTGGGGTCTGTGGGTTGAAAGCACAATATGAGAGCTGAATGTAATAATTGTTGTTGTCACTGAATTGACCCTAAAGTGGAGGTTGCAACAGGCTTTCCATTCTTAGCCCTGTAGGGGGCTTTGCGGGGATTAGACCCCAGATCTGTGGGACAGCTGACTCCTCAATGCCACAGCCCAGCAGCTGCAGTAGGGCTGTTTTGTCTTATCAGATGTAAATCCTCTTGGGACAGACCCCACAGGAAGTACCATCTCAGAAGGACAGACTGATAGCTTTCCTCATGGCCCCTGATTGGCCCAGGCACCCTATTTAAGCCCGAGAGTAGTTCCAGGAAGTGTCTACAACAAGATGGTCTCCCCTGACAGTTGTAGTGGCAGACCTGCCTCTCGGCTCACTCTTGGACTCCTGACCCTAGGTTCCTGACTCTCTTTGACTTCTAGCTCCTGACACCATTCCTGGCCTCTGACCACCACTGCTCTGACCATAAGAGCTGACCACCCAAGCTGCAATTGTGACACCCTATTGTCATTACATAGTCACTTTAAAAAAATCCATTAGCCTGAAAGTATCTCATGCTTAGTCACAGCCTGGCTTTTTAATTTTTGTTTTGGTTTGTTTTTTTACATTTAAAAAGAAAGTCCACTTAACCACTCTGTGTTAAGTGAACTCGAAAATAACATACATGTTCCTGTTTTTAATGTAAAGTTACAAACATTTTAGCTACAGTGTAATTTAAAGAGAGAGATTTTAAAATGGAGGGGAGGGATAGCTCAGTGGTTTGAGTATTGGCCTGCTAAACCCAGGGTTGTGAGTTCAATTCTTTGAGGGGGCCATTTAGGGAACTGGGGTAAAAATCTGTCTGGGGATTAGTCCTGCTTTGAGCAGGGGGTTGGACTAGATGACCTCCTGAGGTCCCTTCCAACCCTGACATTCTATGATTCTGTGAAAATTGCAGAATTGTCATACTTAGGCCTCAATGAGCACAAGTTCCTTTGACATACTTAAGACATTTGATTAATAATTAAGAAAATTAGTATAGCTATGCATGTTTTATTTCTTCACTTAATGTTTTTGAATAGGCACCCAGGCCTTGATGCAGCAGTTGATAGTATGCTGACTACTGCACCTGCGCAGAGACCTATTGACTTCACTGGGGTTCCATATGGACTCAACATCTGCCCAGATGTTATCAGTTGTGGAGTCTTGAGCCCAAGTGTACTTCAAGCACAGATCTCTGAAGAATCACACGTAATACTGATCATCCCAACCTTCTGCCAGATGCCAAATTCTCCCTTAGGGCCAAATTCTGACACCTTTACTACTCTTTAGTAGCACCTAACCACACAAAAAGTCCCATTTACTTCAGTGGGTTACTTGTAGACCAAGATAATGTGAATAAGTAGATAATAGGATGTATAAAAGAGGATATAGGCCATAGATTCCTATGCTTCCCATTTCAACCCTCCAAATATAATATAGACCATTTTATCCTGTAATTAGAGACAATGAAATGCGTATAGGTGTTTAGGGCGGCAGATGGGACCACATGATTCAAACCACATCAAAGAATTCAATGTTGGCTCCTTGTTTTAACTAGTTATTTGTTCATAGTTCTGCTTTATAAGCTTATATTCAGCTTTTCATTTGAGTAAAGAAATACATGTGTCAGTCTATGTTTTGAGTCCAAAAGAAATCTCAAAATGTAGCTACTACGTTGTTCAGATTTCCAGCAAGTCTTTGTATGTTGAAGCTGAACAAGAAGGAGCTTAAGACTCCTAAGCTGACTGATTTCAAATTGACAGTGTTTAAGACCTATAAAACCCAGGCTGTTTAGGAAGCTAATGTGGTTGAGATGTGTTCCGGGATGGCTGCACCATCTTTAGAATAGACTGTACTGCATCTTCCTACTTGGAAATCAGTTACGTATTTATGTGGAAGAGTTACTACGTCTTTGCAAAACATTCAAATCTAAGATTTTTAGTAAAGCAACTTTTGGCTCCTTGTCTTAAATACTTAGAGATTCTGTGCCAGATTCTTGCCCTGCTTTTGGTTTCTTTGCACCAAAGGATAGTGTGTGGTTTATGTCCAGTGGAAAGGGGTGACCCAGGAATCTCTGCATCCCACCAGCGGCCAGTTGTAAGAACGTCCCTTGATGAGTAAGGCTGTTGTAGTCATGGGTATTTTTAGTAAAAGTCATTTACAGGTCTCTGCAGTAAACAAAAGTTCACGGCCTGTGATCTATCCATGACTTGTACTATATAGGCCTGACTAAATCTTGCGGGGTGGGGTGGCCCGTGGGTGCTGGGGATGGTGACTCAGGACCCCCAGGGATGCTGGGGAGGGAGAGGGGTTGACAGGGCTGGCAGACTCCCTACCCAGCTCTGTGCCTCCCGTAAGTGGCGACATCCCCCTCCCTCAGCCCCTGGGGGGGGCGTGGCCAGGCAGCTCTGTGCACTGCCTCCGTCCCGAGTGCTGACTCTGCAGCTGAACAGTGGCCAATGGGAGCTGTGGGGGTGGTGCCTGCAGGCGGAGGCAGTGCACAGAGCTCCCTGGCTCCGCCTAGGAGCCGAGGGATATCGCTGTTTCTGGGGAGCCTCCTTGAGGTAAGCACCGCCCAGAGCCCTCGCCCCCTCCTGCGCCCCAGCCAAGCCCTCCACCCAAACTCCTGCTGCTGCTGTGGGAGGTGGATGCAGTGGCCCATGACTGCTCCAGCCGTGGCTGGTGCGGCTGGCCCAGGGGCTGCCTGAACTGCTCAGGTGGCCCATGTGCCAGCCAGGGCCGGTGCTACCATTAAGGTGAACTAGGCGGTCGCCTAGGGTGCCAAGCTTTGGAGGCGCCAAAAAGCGTTCCTCCCCGAGCGCGCGGTTGCCACTCCACTTCTCCCGCCTTCCAGGCTTGCAGCGCCAATCAGCTGTTTGGCGCCGCAAGCCTGGGAGGAGAATTAGAGAATTAGAGCACGGGCGGCATACTCGGAGAGGAGGCGGAGCAGAGGTGAACTGGGGTGGGGAGGTGCCGCACGGCTCCCCTGGCCGGGGGAGTGGGGAGCTGCCGCGGGGGTGCCTCAAGGTGTGTGGGGGGGAGCTGCCGCAGGGCTCCCCACCCCAGCTCACCTCTGCTACGCCTCTTCCCCGAGCACGCCGCCACTGCTCCACTTCTCCCGCCTCCCAGGCTTGCAGCGCCAATCAGCTGTTTGACGCCACAAGCCTGGGAGGAGAATTAGAGCGGGGGCTGCATGCTCGGGGAGGAGGCGGAGCAGAGGTGAGCTGGGGTGGGGAGCTGCTGCACGGCTCCCCGGGGAGGTGGGGGAGCTGCCGCAGGGGAAGGGGGGAGGCTCAGGGCGGGGAGCTGCCGTAGGGCTGGGGGGGGGCGCAAGGTGGAAGTTTTGCCTAGGGCGGTGCCAGCCACACTGGCCACTACAGAAGCCCCGGAGGTCCCGGAAAGTCTTGAATCCCGTGGCACACTCCCAACCTTACTGATGAGCTATGGGCACCCAGCATCAGTTAGAGCAACTGTAACCATGCCTCATTGGGTCACAACTGAGGATGCCAAATTCAGGATGAACTGCTGAGAAATAGGGCGAACACAACCCATATCTTTCATAAAATATATCAGACCAGCCACAAAAATAAACTCCTGTTTCACCACAATGGCTAACAAGAAGTCATAAAAGCAGTTTCCTTGGGCATTCCAGTTCTTATGTCATCACCAAAAACCCTGGATTTAGAGATGAGTGGTTCTGTACAACCAGTCTCATTAAGTGAAAGGTTCTTCTGATCCCAAAGTACCAGCCACACACCCAGGTCAATATATAACTTGGATCTTACCCCAAAATCACTCTGATGCCAATACTTCAGTATCTAAAATCTAAAAAGAAAGAAAGGTGAGAGTTGAAGTTGGTTAAAGGAATCAAGCACATACAGTAAGGGCAAAGCTCTTGGTTCAGGCTTGTAGCAGGGATGGAATAAACTGCTGGCTTAGTAAGTCTCTTGTTGCTTCCAAATCATTGGAAGGACCTCAGTCCCTTGGTTAGAATGCTCCCACTAGTGCAAGTGTGCAGTCCAGAGACTTAGGCAGGACAGGGGCAAAATGGAGGTGTTTCCAGGGCCATTTATATCCTCTGCCATGTGGGCGGAAGCCCATTGTTTCAAACAAAAACCTCAGCAGAGGTAGTGGAGAACCACAGGTGACCAGATCACATGAGCAAGTCACATGTTTATGCCCTATATCGCTCAGTCACTGCAGGAAGCCATTACCTATATTCCAGACAGCATGTTTATAGGACAGTTCAGTCGGTGGAGATGGGCATCTCCCATGGTCCATTGCGAGTTAAGAGTCCTTTTGATGGGCCATTCAATTAGAATAGTCCCTCCAAGATATGCTGGCTAACTACCTCGTGTGCGTTACCCCAGGAGCAAACATTTGAAATCCAGGAATAGAGCCAATATTCATAACTTCAAATACAAAAACGATACATGCATACAAATAGCATAATCCTAACCAGCAAATAATAACCTTTTTCATAGACATCTTACTTGCCACATTTTGTACAAGATTCGTTGCAAATATATAATAGTGGTTGCAACAATGATCTATATAGTCGTATTTTAATCAGATAACATCACAGCAACGCTGTTGTTGCTCAATTTTTCACCTCTGTGTGATTTGTAACTTTTTTTTATCAGTTTGGAAAATAGAGATTTCTGTTTGAGCAACTTTAGTTTCCAGTGATAGTTTTACTTTTCGCAGACACAAACTATGTACATAGATTCTAGGACTGGAAGGGACCTCGAGAGGTCATCGAGTCCAGTCCCCTGCCTGCATGGCAGGAGTTAAAGTTGAGTATGTATCAGTAACTTAAAGGTAAAACATTCCAAGGATCTCAAAAGCCTTATGTCTACCTTGTAATGACACTATGCAATTACCATACAATTCTGCTTAATGCATAACAGTTCATAGTCCTATATTAGATTGAACTGATTTTAAAAGATGTATTAGAATTTTTTTTTTTAAACTCATGTTGTTTCTACAAGGTGGCATAAGTGCTGTAAATTTGGGAGGATACACTGTATCCTTCATCTGTAATTACCGGTAATTGGTTGAATCCCTGCTTTAAGTGCAAACTCAACTCAAGCTTAATTATGGAGTCATGAGTGGCGCTTCCATAATACTTTCCTCACTGTTTTTAGTATTTGTTTCATTGTAAATTGGCGGCACATGACTTGCCATTGCTTTTCCTATTGTTTTATCATCATGTCTTAATTTCCTCCAAGCTGAGTGAGCATCATTGTAAGCAAGTGCATAAAGCCTAAAAGTAACAATACCCAGATTATTTTAACTCAAAAGGCACCTTAATGCAGTTATTTGGTTCTGTTTTAAAATGTTGGTTTCAGAGCTATTCCCAAAGGGCCTCTAATCGCATTGCCATCTATCCAATGAGGAAGGTATTACTAAGAATAAGAATGGCAGAATCGGGCCCTAAATTACTGCAGCCTCTTTTATTCTGTAGTAAACAACATGGTCACTAACATACAATTATTATAAAATTGGGTGTCTCTTAGGTGGAAAAGGGATGGAGATTGGCTCTTAATGAGGCATAATCAAAGTGTATATGTCTGATATTGTTGTAGCCTCAATCTTTTTGTATTAAGCTAACTTTATACTATTAATTTCAAGTTTTACTTACCAACAGGGAAACTGTTAAAATAACCATATTTAGCATACCTTGTTTTTAGATTGATGTCTGTGTTCATTTTAAGTTTTTTGTTAACCTTGAGACTGCTGGTCGTGGGCACCCATCAAAAATTGTTCAGTATGTGCCTTATTGTGTTCCTTCTTGTTAAAATAGCGCTGAAGTGTTTCATACAGGTGCATAAGTGTATTATATATCACTGTAATGATTCATTCTGAATGTATTCTTTTCATTAACAATAAGTGTCCTCTCTTTCCCTGTTTCTCTAGTAATAGCATGCTTTCTACAGCTTTTTCTTTAAATAACCCTACCTTACATTTGTCTTGACTGGCTTCTGTTTACAGAAATTGTAAACCAGTTGAATGCTCTGAGCAGCTTAGATGAAGATCAAGATGACTGCATAAAGCAAGCAAATATGCCTTCAGCTAAATCAGCCAGTTCCTCTGAAGGTCTATGAGCTTTCCTCCTTTCTTTCTGTTTCTGATTGTCTGTATTTACTGTGCCCTGTTACCTTTTGACTTCTGCTTGTATTCAGCTGTCACTTTTATCATTGTGCTTTCCATCCAGTGTGATTTTCAGTAATTTGTAGCACATCCAACAGGTAACAACATGATAGAGTCTCTCTCTTCAGCCACTGCATTGTCACATGATTGTGAATCGGAAAGGAAAACCACATAATTAAAACACAATTTGTGCAGTGAATAATGCTTAACCTTTATAACTTTGCAAAACATTCCTTCTCTCACTTTACGTGAATGTTGCATGTAAAGAAGAGAATTGACAGTGAACAAATATATGAATCATTCATATTTTGAAATCAAGTTGCTGTATTTAGCTTTCTAGATCCACTGCAAAATTTATTGAATTAGATTCGGTCCAGAAGGCTACGGTGGCAGTGTAGTGGGTTAGTACTCATCAATGAACACATTTTATTCAATTAATTTCTTCTGGCTGGAAACGTTGATGTGCTACAAAATACATTAGTTTAGTTCTGCGGTTGGTAATGTGCTCCACTTCGTTGTTCTCAGGGACCACTGGTGTGAATTTCTGAATTTGAAATGTGTTTTGTGAACAGTTAGTATCCAGGGTTGGCTGTGGCCATATTGAAACAATACTTCATTTTTTTCCAGAGCTTATCAACAAGCTTAATTTTTTGGATGAAGAGGAGCAAGACTTGGCCAATTCCAGTTCGAATCCGTTTGACGATCCTGATGCAGCAGAATTAAACCCATTTGAAGATCCTGATGCAGAAGGTGGTGAATTCATTTCACACAATCATTATTTACAGACTCGTTAATGAAGCATAACTTTTTTTCCTAAGGTTACAAACTAAAATTGTTATTCTGGTAAAAACTAACATTATTACATATACCCAGGCAGCAATATCAGGAATCTTAATTGCCAGTGGAAACTGAACATCTGCTTCTCCGATGATATATCAAATTGAAGCTTATTCTCTCTTCGTCTAGTGGTTCCACTAAATAGTGACGGTCTAATGGGAGGGATAATACCAGAATTCTGGCCAAATAACATATTTGCAATCTTACAGTAGCTGCCGTACAGCTGGGCATATGCCTTTTTTAAATCACACTATGACAACACTAGAATGCAATTAATTGTTCTGAAAAGTTGTTTTGAGTTGTTAGTGTGTGAAAATCACCATATAAAGTCAGTGTATATAGAGTGCAACAAAACATATATAAAATATGTGAATGAAAAGAATGCTTCCAAAAGGTGTCAGATTGACAAATCTGGAGTCTGAAGCCTTCTACATAGGCACAAAGAGGAGCGTCGGGGAAAATTTCCCCATGCTCCCTGTCATGGATCCACAGGTCTGGTGCTCTTGAGCAGCTCTGGAACAGTCCCTCGGAGGAACCCCTTCCGTGTGCCAGACCCACTTTAGGGTCACACTCCCACTAGGGAAAGCCACTTGGCTTTACCGCTTCCTTAGACTGAACCTCGGAGCCTTCAGCACCCTTGCTTCACACTGGGAGTGAGTCCACCTGAGTTGGACACCTGAGAGAGACTTGTACACCCAAGGGAGCAATGTACCCCCACCTTCCTTAAACTGGAATGACTCTCAGCCAGCGTTGTAAAAGCAGAAGAGTTTATTAGATGCCCGGAACACAGCATAGAAATTCCTCGGTTAACATAGAGATCAGAAAGTGACAGCATAGTCCTTGGTCAGTCCCAGAGCACAGAGCTTTCTGACCCCTCTTCAGTCCCAGTCCAGGAGCGTCTCCTGCTTCCAGTAGCCCATACTTAACAACCCCACAAGGCCCCTCCTCAGTCCTTTGTTCCTGTTTCCAGGCAAACATTGTCACCTGGTCCTTCTCCTTTGTTCTCCAGTTGGTCATACCTGGCTGGCTTCCTGCAGAGGGCTGGCCATCCATGGTCGTTAGTAGCTATGTGCGAAATGTCCGGGCAATTGGAGTGGCCATTGCCTTCTTGGGCTCGCCATGGGCATGGGGACCCAGGTCCCAGACAGCTAGACATCAGTCACCCCTGTATCTCTGGCTCTCTGCAAAGAGTAAACAACCTTTTCCCACCATCTAGTTAACCAGGCACCACATACGGAAAACTGAGGCACACACAATATTGATACAAAATATTAAGAAAAATTCCCACTCTGTCAGACTCTCCCATCAGTGTACCCCAGTTCTGACTTAGGAACCATCTCTAAGGGTAAGAAAATAGCTCAGTTGCCATGCCCACTCAGCCCTTGAGGTCTCTGATTGGTGTCACTTAGTGGAGTGGTAACTAGGGAGTGGATTGAAACCTACCAAACTTATTTCACACAGGCCACTGATCAGCATTCATATAGTGACAATTGTTAATCATTATCAGCCTGGGCTAGGCTTGGCAACATAAAAGTGAAAGGCAATTACCAATCCACTGAACTACCCAGTCCATGTTCCCCTCTTTGTTTCTGATAGAAGTTTAAAATGCTGTTGTTTGGTTGTTATTGGTAATAAAAACAATAAACATATTTTCATAAGACATTCTGTTAATGAGTAGACGAAAAGACCACTGGACCAATCCTGAGTGCCCTACTCTGTTTTGTACAGTTTCCAAATGCTTCTTTCTTCCCTTATCTCTCTATCCTCTTTGTTTAAAGGCCCTTACTCATTGACATTTCATGCTTCATTTGGCCTTTTATAAACATGAGTTGTGTAACCTTTTCATGAAGTAGTCTTACCTAACCTCTTTTTTGCTGCCAATTTTATCATTTTCAGATCATCTTCTTTAGGTTTATGAAGCTTACTTGCTTCTAACATTTTGCAAATGTGTAGTGTTTATTTGCATCGGTTTTTACAATTCCTTTTATCACTATAAAATCCAGCTGGGTCACCAAAATCACCTTCCCATTGAAATAGGACCATCTCCTACCTCTTTTTAAAATGTATCCCTCTGAGGCCTTGAAGTTTTGATAAATCTTTGTAGCATGTTCAAGCAACTATACCCTTTATTGGTGTATAATTATGTCATTGTTCCTGGTACTACAGGGAAATAACACCTTATTCTATTCTTTTTCTTATACTTGCCTCATCACCATAGCATCTGAGCACGTTTCAGTCGTGCATTGAGTAACGCTGTCACATGTGATTCATTTTGTCTTTCCTCCATTCCCCGCTGGGGAGAACTGTGCACGCAGTGTAGTGTTTTGGTTGGCTTTTGGTATTATTAAAAAAATGTGCATGGGGTGTGTGTGTGTGTGTGTGTGTGTGTGTGTGTGTTTGTTTAGAGAACGCATGCACAGTTTGCACTGGGAAAGGAAGGTGGTCAGGTTTGTGATGGTTTTAGTTCCTGTGGGAACTTAGCATCTGATTCTGCAGATACTTAACTGCCAGGCATAATGCATACTTCTGTGAGAAGTTGCTGTCAGTGGAACCAGGCCAGGTACAGTTGGCAGGAGCTAGTGCAAAAGCGGGCAGTGTGTCTATTGTAAATACGACATCAGTCGGTTCTTTTGTCTCTCCTACCTTTGCAGGTTTATTACTTGGCTACTCAAAATTATTGTGGGTTTGACCCTTGGTGTGCCAAGTTGCAGCTCAGTAGCAGATCTAATTTAATATTACCCATTTAAAGACTTAAAACCAACAAAATATTGAATTGATTCAAACTATGAACAGAAGCCTAAATTTTCAAAATGATTATGGGTGTCTGTTTTTGAATCCCCAACTTGAAATAACCCAAAGTGGCTTGATTTTCAAGGGCAGATGCTCACCATTTCTGACACCCTTTAAGATGTCCCAAGTTGAGTCCCCAAAAATTGAGACACAAGATCACTAGTCACTTTGGCAAATTAAGACACCTGTCCTTACCTAGAAAGTACGCAGCTTTCAGAATTAGGTATTTAGTTGTTATACCATAATATAATATGATCTGGGTTGACATTGTTTTCTAAAGATTGAAATGTTTTACGAAGGCTTTGGCAAATGGCTACAGAATGTTTTACATTTACTGGCCTGTCTTGAAAGGCTTAAGAGACCCATAGTGGGTACAGATGCAGGGTTCAGGAAGGTCTGGAACTCCAGAGCGAAGCCTATGTCGACCTTTCTCAGACCTCCGTGGTTTGCCTGTGACTTGTTCCTCTGTTGCAAGGTCCCTTTCTTTGCACCATGTAACAGTGTGGGAGGCTGAGAGGAGTGTCACTGGCTTGAGGCAGGGCAGATTTTTTTTTTTTTTTTTTTTTTTTAAAAGAAAAATGACAGTAGCTCTATGTTACGCAGGCTGACCAATGAGCTGGGAGGCTCTCCACCCCTTGAAGGGTGGGGACCCTCCTCTCAATGCCTCCATGAAGGTGGGGAAAAATAAGTAGGAATCCGGGATTGTTAGTATGGGAGAGAGGGAGAAGAAGGAGAGAAATAAGAGCCAAGTTTAATTAGGCACCTGCCACTGTCTGGAAAACCCTATACTTGTCTGCAGAGTTGCCAGCTTCAAGGAGACCTGAAAATGATTTTGACAAAGTTCCCTCAGTTTTAGCATATGTGTGAAATAAATTAAATCTTTTAACTAATTGTATGGGGCATTTTAGGGTGCTCTGCATATTGGACTACATCCTGTGGTCCATATTCAGGCAACTAATGGCAGTGAGAATTTGGCCTTAGTAAGGGGTGCAGAATTTGTCCCATAATGTTGAAGCTGAAAGGACTTGCAGAAACTATATTTGTATTTTCCATTAAATTCTATGAAGTTAAAAACAACACGTTACTGCGCTTTAGATATCTCCCCCCCCCCCCCCGCCATGTACCCCATTACACCACTGTTTAGACATGCCCTATGATAATTACAAGGTTGCCCAGTGCTGTGAGGAGATTGAATCTAGGACAGATGGGCAAGAGAGGCAGGTGGTGCTGCCAGCATGCACATACGTGTCAGTTTTGCTTTCTAAGTTACGGACCCTAAATACTGTATTCCAGTTGGCTAAAAAAGATTGCCTTATTTTGTGTGTTGCTGCAAACATCTGCTGAGGGGAATCGCTCACGAGGGGGTAAGTCTCCAGCAGGAGTCAAAACTCTTGAACCTGCAGGAGGAGCCAGGGTGAGAAACAGAGGTGCTGAAGCCAGGGACCCTGTCCTGTGGTAGTGAGGCAGCAAGCCTCAGTGTCTAACACTAAATGAGTACATTTCCAGAGAGACTGTGTAAAAATCAAAGGTGTGGCACAGTGTGGAACCATGACATAGACATAGGGGTCAACTCTTTTGGACTCAGTTGCAGGGTTGATTCTTGTGCACTCCCATGAGAAAATATTTCAAGAGCTAAAAATAATTTTAAAACAGAAAAGGCTTTGGTTAAAAATTAGGCAAAGGTTCAACATAAATAATACAACTTGAACTAATAAGTAAAGCTATGATTTAGTCATGGGTATTTTTAATAAAAGTCAGACAATAACCAAAAACTAACTACTGAATATAGTAGAGCTAAATTTAACTACTGTATATGTTACTTCCTTTTGTGTTAGATTGCATTGGTTTCACTCAAGGGAAAATAGATTGCAGATCACATGAGATTTTTAAAGGGATTTTTATATGTAAAGTGCCTGAGTAATCATTGGTAGTTGGAAACACTCCATAAATAAGAGGTATAGAATATAGTAATAAATGTCATATATATATTCACCAGAACCTGTGGTAAAGTCGATTTTTTGTGCTGTTGATCTCGTCCTTAATCATTCAAGTGTGCTTATGTTCTCTGTACCCATCTTCAGTTTAAATAAGGCTGGTACAGTTATGATCTGTAGGTATCAATCCTTTATTGTGGGAAATACATAATCTCTTTTTATTCTCCCCTCTTCTGAAAGTAGCAGTATTTCAGAGTGGACAAATGAGCTGTCTCTTCTGAAACAGACAGCAGTGAAAGGGCCTGTAACAAAATATGCTCTTGTAACTCTTGGAATTCAGATGTGAAAGTTTCAGTAGCTCAAGGAACAGGAGTCCTGAGATTCTTCCTAAAATGAGATCTCTCCAGCTCCATACCTGTAGCTCTCAAGAAGGATGAACCAGGGCTGAGACTGGGGTCCCATTGCACTTGCCACTATATAAATGTAAAAAGCAACAGAGGGTCCTGTGGCACCTTTAAGACTAACAGAAGTATTGGGAGCATAAGCTTTCGTGGGTAAGAACCTCACTTCTTCAGATGCAAGCCTTGAAGAAGTGAGGTTCTTACCCACGAAAAGCTTATGCTCCCAGTACTTCTGTTAGTCTC